>NC_056727.1:1028701514-1028724014 GCF_019279795.1 Protopterus annectens | reverse complement strand
CTAGCATGTGCAACCTCAATCTGGTCTGTGACATCAGTAGGACTTGTTGGTGGGGCAGATTTGTGTCCCAGACACTACCCCTTTTGTGGAATAGACTCCCTCTCCATGTAAAGCAGAGTAGCTCATTAAATGTTTTTAAGCATAACCCAGATATCTGGATGGGGAACAGAAAATACACCCCTGGGATTCCAGCTGTGTCCCTGCTGGACAGTGGCACAGGGTGCTAACTTGTTAGAACTGGGCTAAATTCTTGGCTAGGCTTGTGAGGGCCTCAGGGCCAATAGTCTAGTAACTTCCTATGATGCAGCAGCAACAACCACATACACTACAGTCCCCTGTGTCTGCTAGATTTCACCACACATGTATCAACAACTGAACAAGTTGTGAAATGTATTATGTTGTGTGCATAGTCATTGAAAGGGCTAATTTAGTATTACCACAGGCTTGCCCATCTAAATGCAAACAAACACATATGCCCAAAATAGGTACTGTTGTCACATAGCTAGGCTAGAAAACATTTTTCTTACTGCTAGGCTACTAGCTGCAGATGACTGTAAGAAGCTGTGTGACTCTACAGGCCTTCCATGCTGTTCAACACAGGGCTAGTTTATGTCCTCTAGGATTAATTCACATGGAGTAATTTACAAAGCTGCCTATATCCGTGGTGGGTGCTTTAAGTACTGTGACTTGAAATGTGTAAGACTAGATAAGTAGGGGTTCTAATCTCAATCCAGACCCCTTGGTGTGTGTGTGTGTGTGTGTGTGTGTGTGTGTGTGTGTGTGTGTGTGTGTGTGTGTGTGTGTGTGTGTGTGTGTGTGTGTGTGTGTGTATATCTTCCAAAGAGTGTGAATCCCACACTGACTTCCAAACTGTAATAGCTTTGTACTTTTTGGCCCTTGCAGTTGATGCTGGCCTCCAAACTCTTGCCTTTCACAAGGCCTGCTCATGTTATCTACCATAAGATTACCTAAAGACATGTTAATGTCAGAGTTGAGTCATGGCATGTGCATTAGGTGCTGTGATTTGTAGTGTAGAGATTTTACTATCACTCTAGGCCACTTGATGTGTACATGTATGAGTGGGCATCTCTCTACAGAACAAAGGTGAATCCCAAACTGGCATGGATTTGCACGGTTTTGGGCCTTGCAGGTGATGTAGACCTCCAAACCCTTGTTCTCTACAAGGCCTGCTGATGTCATCCACCATAAGAGTACCTAAAGCCAAGTTAATGTCAGACTGGAGTAGTGGTACGTGCAATAAATTGTGCATTATGTAGTCTCTAAATTTAGATAGATAGGGGTTTTATTGCCCTGCACCCAACTTTGTGTATATATATGTGTGTGTTGTGCAGTGTTTTTAACCATAGATAGGTAGTGCTCCTATTGTCACTGCAGCCAACTTGATGTGTGTGGATGTTAGTCTGAGCACTTTATATCAGCCTATGGGATAATAGGATCATAGAATCATAGGAAGTTGCTAGGCTAATGGCCTGAGGGCTCTTATGATCCTAGCCAAGTTCTAACCCTTATTTCCATGATCAACACCTATTGACCCTGTGCAACAGGGACACAGGTGGATTCCTCTGGGGTGAATTTACAGTCACCCATCCAATTGTCCAGATTGCATTTGAATAGGGCCAATGAGGTGTTCTGACATAAAGTGGGAATCTGTTCCAAAGGTCTGTTAACTTCTGGGAGACAAATATGTCCCTCTAGCTGATATTATTAATGTCACATAACAGGTTAAGGTCTTTAGAGCAAGTAACCTGTGTACCATGTGACTTATGGATATGCAACATTTCCAATAAACCAGGGTCAGTGATTTCCTCGTATGCAAGGCAGAGTTCACCTCTGAGTAGCCTCTATGAAACAGAATAAAATGACAGTGATTTCAGATGATCCACATAGGACAGATGCTGAAGACCTTGAAATTTCCTTGGGAGGAACCTTTTTGGTCTTTCCAATTGCTGCAGGAGCTTTTAAAGGTACATACCAAAAGGGGCATTGTACTCCATCATTGGCCTGATGAGGGAAAAGTACAAGCAGGTTCTAACTTCTTTTTTTTCTTGTAACAATGGCCTTTCCTATCACATGAGCAAGATAGAATGCCCTTCATACCAATGTGGAGAGATTGTGGCCAAAAGTAAGGTAGCTGTCAACCTGTGTACCTAGGTTTCTCACCGCTGAGTGTGTATGTAAGGCGTTGCTATTGATGTGGTAGTTAGCAGGAACATTGCTCTTAGCAAAAGGAATGATAATACATTTTTTTCATTGAGTTTAAGGCCATGACTTTGGCATCAGTCATTTGTTTGTGTAAGACCCTCTTGTAGGATGTTGACATCATTTGGAGATTCTATGACCACTCCCACTTTGCAGTCATCAGCAAACTTTGTCAACCACAGACCTTTAGTTTTTGATTGTGCTCATGAGCAACTCCATTATCCCACTCTTACCTGGGAATACTATATGACAACAAACATACGGGTACAGAGATTCCTGGATTTTGTAAACATAAACTCCTGGACCAGATAGCCAATACACCAAACAGGGGTGCAGCCATACTGGATCTGGTCCTCACCAATATGAGTAAGTCATGCAGAACTCCATACTGTAATGTCTTTCCTGGTAAGTTTCAAATGCAAATTGGTCTCCTTTGAAGTAAACATGAAACATGGACCCCCAGCTAGACATGAAATATTCAGTAACTACTCTAAGGCTAACCTCCAGCTATTAGGTGATAAACTGGCCAAATCCCCAGCCACGTTAAACACTGAGAACTCTGCGGCCTGTGCAGCAGTGTTCACAAGAAATCCTGTACGAGCAGATTAATAGTAAGAAATCCTGTATGAGCAGATTAATAGTTGCATAGAGGCAGCCAGACCCAGAAGGAAGAAGTACAGAACTAACTGAAAATCAAACCACACTAGTGGAATCCCAGAATCAATAGGCTGTATAACAGAAGAAAGAAACACATGGCAAAATGTAGGAGGTGCAGCACACAGCAGGATAAAAGCACTCTCATCAAAGTCAACAAAACAGAAGACAAATGAAGTCTACCAAAGCCAGATTTGAGGTAAGTGCTAGCTCCCAGGCCAAGGACAACCACAAAGAATACTGCATATTTTAGGTATGTCTGCAACGTCAAAGGCAAGACATAACTGTGTGCACATGTCATTGTAAATGGAACCACCTATAGGCAGACGAAAGAGCAAACCTCCTGGGAAACTATCGCCCCATAAGTCTCACTAGCTTGGTCTGCAAAGCTATGGAAAGGATCATCATGGACTTTGTAAATAAAGATATTGGGGACCTACAGACACTGGATCCTACCCAGTTCGGCTTTGTTAAGGGCAGATCCTGCCTCTTAAACCTGGTCGATTTCTTTGAAACAGTCACCAAGGCCATTGACAAGGGGAAGGTGGTCCACGCAGCCTACCTGGACCTCACAAAAGCCTTCGATACAATACCCCACTCGGGCATTATAGATAAGCTCACCAGCTTAAATATAAACCCCTATGTCACTAGATGGGTTGCAAACTGGCTCAAGGACAGAACCCACATGGTTAGAATAGCTGGAGCCATGTCAGACTCCAAACCAGTTACAAGTGGCGTCCCACAAGGCTCAGTCCTGGGACCTCTCTTGTTCGGTATATATTTCTCGGAGGTACAGGCCAACATGGAAGGACTGTGGCTGACCAAGTTCGCAGATGACTGCAAACTGGGCACCATAATAGACTCTCCAGCCGACACAAGCATCCTCCAAAAGGGCCTCATAGAAATGGACAACTGGTGCCAGAGCCATGGCCTCAAGCTAAACGCCAAAAAGTGTATAGTCATCCCCTTTGGCAAAAACAAAGTGCCCACAAATTACCACATAGGTGGTAATCCATTAAGTACAGAAGAAGTAATTAGGGACCTGGGGACCCAAGTTGATAGCAATCTCTCATTTGACAACCACGTGGCCAAAGTGGTTAGAAAAACATTTTATATAGCCCACCTAATCATGAAGGGATTCACATCTAGATCAGGGGAGGTCATCGTGCCTCTTTACTCATCCCTCATCAGGCCCATAATTGAGTACAATGCCCCTTTTGGGATGTACCTTACCAGACACCTGCAGCAACTGGAAAGACCCCAAAAGTACCTCACCAAGAGGATCAAGGGGCTCAAACAGATGCCATATGCTGCCCGGTTAAAGAAACTTCAGCTCTACTCAGTGGCGTACCGCCTGCTCAGAGGTGATCTGTGCCTGATGTATAAAGCCATGTCCAACCCAGAATTAATGGACATGCTGCACCTCAGAAAATCCAAATCCCATCGAGCTACGCGCTCGAGGGACTTGAACCTCAGCACTGAAATAAATAGGACATGCTGGAGGGACAGATTCATAACCCAGAGACTCCCTTCACTCTGGAATAAAATCCCAGTCCAGGTTAGGCAGAGTCCTTCATTGACTCTCTTCAAGAGGAATCTTGATGAGTGGATGGGAGATCGTAGGTTTACCCCGGGTATCACTTCTGTGTCACTGTTAGATAGAGGCACAGTATACTAGCCTCGAAAAAGGGCATAGCAAAATTAATTTAAAATGGGTGGTGAAAGCCATACACACTCTGGCTAGGCTTATAAATGCCCTAGGGCAGATAGCCTAGTATGAACCTATGAACCTATGAACTGTTGGGACATTCCGTGCCTGAGCATCTTGGACCCAATGCTCCAAGAGGTCTCTCTTCCTTCACTACAAGTCAGCATAGTGACGTCAGACCTGCTCACCAGCTTGAAGGATGCCAGTTGCACTGGTGAGGTTACGAGTGAGATGGTCCCAGACCTCCACTTTGTATTGGGAGCCCTGGTGCTGGTCCTGCAGCAGTCACCCTTCATGTTTTTTTACAAGGAGTCCAACCATGACCATGGACTCCTAAATGCCCCAATGCTGGACCTTAAAGTCCACACTTTCTCCAACACCAGCCATCGTGCCTGCAGTGATCAGCTATGACTGGTTATGGTTGTATTCCCATCTGTGGGGTTTAAGTAGGTCTGGATTCCCACCCTTTGTTGTGATTAGTCTATTTTGAATATGCTGAGCTGAGACAAGTGATGGGGAAATGCACTTACCTGGGATAAGTAGTGCTTACAGAGGTAGATACTAAGCACTGTTTACCAGTGTGCAAATCCATTTAGCTACGCTAATTATTGGTAAACATAACAGTTTAAGCGCTGTTTATTCTGAGTAAACATAGCTGAAAATAATTAAGCAATGTTCAGCTTTCATTTTATGGATTATCAGGATTGTGGTGTCAATTCCTTCTTAATGCCATCTTATGATATGTATGTTTCCCTTCTTTGACATCCCCCTATGTGCTTTCATTGATTTACATTATTTTGTGGCTATACCATATGGGACACTTGTGTCTATATGTGGGTTTCACATCTGTACAATACTGACAACTCACATTTGGACCTGCTACACCACCCTGGTCAACAAATATATATTATTCATTACCTATTTATGAAAAAATATATATTTTAGTCCTGTTTCAAATATGAAAATGAATGGACTGCATTGGGGCTCAAACTGTGAATGGCAGCATGTTACACGAAAGCTCTACCCACTGCACTATTCTGCTTTGACTATTTTGGCTGTATATTTCTATATGGCTCCTTTAGATGTTTACACTCTGCTATGCAACGCTGCTTGCACGCACACCTGCTCAACTACACTCAAACTTTTTTGGGAACAGAAAAAAATTAAAAATGTGTTCTATTTTTATTTTTCTTTATGGTATGCACATTGCTTTCTGCCTCTTAGGGCTGGACATCTGGACAAAGAGTGACACAATAGGGGACAAATAGGGACAGATTTTGATATTGCTTTTTCCAACTTAGAAAACTGATAGAATAACAGGCTTTGAATTGGCATAACTTTTCTGAAGGGTATAATGTCTGGCACTCAAATGTCTCTCAATATCTGCCAACTGCAGTCTTTATTGATTTACCACTAGCTTGCCTGACACCCATATTTTATGTAGAGTGGACCAAAATATGAGGCATACATCTGGGACATTCTGTGGAAATCTGCACAGTTGAGGGTTATGTATGTGTGCATTTGCACAGATTTCCTCCTTCTGCAGAATAAGTGCCATACAGTGCTTTAGCAATACAGGCGGGCTATCACAGAAACTGTGACACACCTCCTGTATTTCATTCCTCTTGCTGTTTTTATTTCAGTGTCCGCGGGCACTGAAATAATCTCTTTTACATTTCAGTGTCCGTGGACACTGAAATACTGGCATAATATTAGCGCTAAGCTCTTATATTATGCCTGTATGACTTAGACAGTGCCATACAGTACTTTCAGAGTGCAGGGAGCGTATTTTGTGTCAATTCACTTGCTTGGACACACCCCCTGCACTCATACAGGGATCATACACTTGTAGAGAGTACAGCAGTGTGCCTTCATGAATATGGAAGGCGCGCTGCTGTGCTGCACAGACATGATCCATTCCGTGCAAGAATAGTTTATTCTTGTATGGAACTATGTTGAATCCTGGGGTTAATGTCAAACCTCAATATAGTATGTTTGTTTCTTGTAAAATGAACTGCGGGGAATCAGGCACAAGAGAAGAGACAGCAAGAAGGGAACAAATCAACTGACCAAAAAGTTGAGGTTGTAGCTCTATTGTCACTACTAAATATGGAATGTTTGGACATGGAAAAAGCTGAGTATATATTATCAGTCAGTACAGGTACAATGTGTGATAACTAACTGGAAAGCAGCAGGAGTAAACCAGAGAGGAGAGAAGGGACAATGATGAAGCAACAGCAGGATTTGCTTGAATTGTAGCAGGAAATCTTACATGTTTAGCTGAATATAATTGAGACTGATAATTGATCCAGCTAAGACAACCTCCATCTAGTGGGGCTCCAGAAGATGAAAGGTTTAAATTTAGCAGTCTTCTTAAAATAGGAGCTTTATAAACTAGCAAAATGCCCAGAAGGGGGGAAAAACTAATACTGGTATTATTGTGAGAATGCTGATCTACACAGAAGACCATGATAGGTCAATATTAAGCCTCATGAAGACTGTATAAAACAACTTATTAGGATACTAAGAAAATAATTTTATAGCGTAATTTCATGGAGGTAAATGTGAGACGGTGGTTCTTGTGTGGATAAAGTACACAGAACACTTAACTCCAGTTTGGAAGAACAGCAAACAGACATTATGTGTGACAGAGTAAATAATCTGCCTTTAGAAAAGAGATGTATAGTGTCTCAAATAAAACTTATACTGCTGTTTATTTAGATGAGGCCTGGGATTCAACAAAATCCATGCAAGAATAGTGGTTTGTGTCTGTTTAGCACAGCAGCATGCATTAAATATTCATGCAGGCATGCTGCTGTACTTTCTATATGGACACAAACTGTGAACTAGTGCAGGGGGTGTGTCCAAGTAACCACGGAGACTGGCACATTCTAAGCCAAACTAGCATACTATTAAAGATTTACTCTAATATTATGCCAGTATTTCAGTGCCCATGGACACTGAAATGGGACAATGATCATTTCAGTGTCTGCTGACACTGAAAGAAACATCGGCAGGAAGAAAGCTATGCAGGGGGTGGGTGACAGGTTATGTGATACACCTCCTGCATTGCTAAAGTGCTGTACAACACTTCTGCAACATGCTAAAGTAGGAAATGTGTGCAAATACACACATAATGGGGGATAAATCCCTCAAAAGGGGCAAATGACACATATAGGTCATGCATTAGCGTGAAGTATGGAAAGGTAGAAGTCTGGAAGAAAATGTATGCCAATATTCCCCTACAGCAGCGCATATTGACAAAGTCACAAATGATAAGGGGAATAAATAAAAAATTAGGGACATGCCTGAAAAATTGCCCTTACACACTTAGAAAGTTAATAGAAAATAAGATATGTATTAACAGGAGTCTCTGAAGGATAGAAGCCTGAATGCCAAATGAATGCCATTATTTCATGATTGCATCCTCAATGAGTTGTCAAAACACCACAAGACTCACTTATATAACATAATAATAATATAAAATTTTTTCAAGCCTAAGGAATGTTTAAGCATAGCTAAGTGTGTGTGTGTCTGTGTGTGTGTGTGTGTGTGTGTGTGTGTGTGTGTGTGTGTGTGTGTGTGTGTGTGTGTGTGTGTTATGGCTGTCTGCTTAGCATAGCTTAAACATTCCCTAGGCGATAAATGTAAATATACAAGTGAAATATCTACGCCAAGATAGTGTAGTAGTTAGAGTCCCAGTTTTACATCCAGGCATTCACAGTTTGAGTACCAAATGAGACAAATTATTTTTCTACAGGAAAGTAGTGTTAAAATTATTTTTGTAAACTTAAATTGTGTAGCAACTTTTTTTGTCAAACAGGGTAGTGTAGCAGGTCCAAAAGTGAGATGTCAGTCTAGAAAACATGTGAAACACCCATATAAATACAAGTGCCACATACAGTATAGTCACACAAAAATATAATTTGATGAAAGCACATAGGGGGATGTCATGGAAGGTAAACATAAAATTGTAATATGTCAGTAATGATGAATCAATCTCACAATCCTGATACTTTATAAAATGAAATGTGAGCAATGTTAAGTAGTGCTCAGCTATGCTAAGCTGGAGTAAGCATTGCTTAAATGTAAATGCTAAGCAGATTTGTGCATTGGTAAGCAGTGCTCAACATCTATTCCTCTAAGCACTGCCGACCTTAGCTAAGCTTAGCGAAGTGGGTTTGCCCATCACTTAGCTTATCACATGAAATTCAAAATTGTCCAATGATGGCAAAGGGCAGGAATTTGGCTCTATTTGAACCTCACAGGTGGGAATACAGCCATAACCAGTTGTAGATCATCCTTGCAGGCACTATGACTGGTGTGGGAGACAGTTTGTGCTTTCAGGTGCATGCTGTGGCATTCAAGACTCCAGGGTCATGGTTGGACTCCTAGTGAAAGACCATGAGGAGATACTGCTGCAGGGCCAGTAACAGGTCTCCCAATGCAAAGTGGAGGCCTTGGACCATCTTGCACGTGATCTCACCAGTGTTTCTGGCATCCCTCAAACTGGTGAGCAGGTCCAGCACAATTTTGCTGAACTCAAGCATAAGAAGAGGGAGTTACTGGACCAGAGGACCCAAGATGCATGGGTACAGAACATCCCAGAAGTGTTCAAGTATCAGTATCAATTAGTGTTTACCAAAATTCAGCCTGCATATGTGATCAATAGGTATGCATAAATGTTTAGGAACAAAAAATGTCGAACCAATGCCAACAAAACACCAAAAATCCAAAAGCAAAGGCTTGTGATGGTCAATAAAGACCGGAAAATGAATCAGCTTTAGCTTACAAAAACTTTGTTCCATGCTTTCATCTAAAACAGACTTCTTCAGAACAATAGTTAAACTACTAATGACCAACTATATATACATCTCAAAAAAACTCATTAAAAGCAATTAGTCCCAACTAAGCTGTTAAAGGTACATACATAAAAGCTTGCTTAAAATACTAAAAATAATGTTAAATACACAAATCAGCTTATCAAATATGTCACATAATAACACAGAAAAAAACTAAAACATTAAAATATAACACAATCCCTTTCAAACTTTAACTTTCAGTTTTCTGTATTTCAAAAAAAAAAAACATTTTATATTAATTGCTTCATTTAAGCCTGGTCTCCTATCTGCTCCTAATTTCACCTGCCAAAGAGTTTCTCTTTGCTCTAAATAGTTCTTAAAGTCCCCACCTCTAGGGTCAGGTTCTACAACCTCTAATACAGAAAATATTTTTTTTATATATTTCTTACACTCCTCTGTGTGCTTAAACAATGCATTGTTAACATCTTTCTTTTTTTATACTATAGAAATGTTCCCTCATATGCTCCATTAAGATGCGTGTAGTCATCCCTACGTAGAATGCGTCACATCCACTACATAAACTGATATAAACCACCCCTCTAATTTTACATGTCAAATGTCCTGAAACCCTAAGGGTACATTGAACATGGGGCAACATGACATATGGTCCCTGAAGAACATATCTGCAAAAATTACATTGCCCACACTTGAACATCTCAGTCTTTTGCTTCAAATGTAATTGAACTGGCTTCCCAGAACTTTTTTCTATTTTTTTTAATACTACTATTATTCCTGTAGACAAAATTGGGTTTACACCCTAACTCTTCGATCAAATCAGTATTACCCTCCAACATTTTTCAGTTTTTCGTGATAATGTCCCTAATGTAAGGAACAGTCTACTGTCATATCTAAGTTGCAAACAGTACCTTGCATATGACTATTATTCAATGCCTTCATTTTGTTACTAACAAAAGGATAGGAGGGTATAATGTGTCTCTTCTATCCAAAATATCTGCCCTAAGAGCACAAAGATATTCCTTGTCATATCCCCTGTCCAAAAACATGTGAGTGATTCTGTTGAACTATTGTATTAAGTCCACAAATGCAGTTGTCATACCACAGGCATGTATGTATTGCCCCTTGAGATTGTTCCTCTTCATAAAAGAAGGATGGTTACTTTTATAATGCCGATAACCATTTGTAAAAGTTTATTTTCTATGAATTTTACTATCAAATAATCTAGATAAATAATTCCATTCAAGACATACATCTAAGAAATTAACTTTGCTTCTACATTCCTCTTTGACAAATTGCAAAAATCCGGACCTAATATTAAGATCTTTCAAAAATTGTTCAACAACATAATCATTACCCTCCATTATGAAAATCAAGTCATCAACAAATCTAGCATAGAAAAATACACTGTATTCCTGATTTAATTCAGTAAGAATTGTTGATTCCCAAAAAGCCATTACAATATTTGCATAAGCTGCTGCAGCTGAGGAACCCATCACTACACCCTTGCATTGTTTATAAAACTGACCGTTAAATGTAAAAAAATTATGCTCCAATACAATTTCAATTAAACTACATAAAAATTAACTTCATGGTGTCCCAAAATACTATTAGTCACCAGAAACTCCACATCCTCTGAGTGTGGAATACTAGTGAATAAGGACACTACATCAGCCATCAGAATAATATGTTTGTTCTTGTCAAATACAAAATTGGAAAACAAATGTCCCAACTTATCTAGCAGGTCCCAAGAATCCTTCAAATACGAGGGTAATTTTTGTACTACAGGGTTTAAGACAGAGTCTATGACTAAGGCTATTCCCTCAGTCACAGAATGGGTTGAAGAAACAATGGGTCTAAATGGAGGCTCTGTCATACTCTTATGAACTTTTGGGATACCAAAAAGTATCCCAACTCTTGGCTTCTCAATAAGACAGAAAGTATACATTTTAATATCCATTGCTTGACTCATTAAAGCATCATGTAAAAATGAATGAATATATTAAAAACTGTTAAAATATCCCTAACATTCACTTGCAAATACTCATCAGCATTATTAAGCAATTTTAGCATTCCTTCATTGCACTGTTCAACAGTCATGACTACAATATTTCCTCCCTTGTCACTTTTCATATACCTTAAATCATGTCTGTTCCTTAGCTCATTTAAAGCCTTACATTCAAAAAGCATCAGGTTATCATCCCAACCTCTGTTTTTAGTACAATTGTCCAAATAATTTTTAATGTCGTGTAAACACACCTCCTGAAATACCTTAATGGTTTGTTGCAAAGAAGGTGTGTAACTAGAACGTTTCAGGAAACAAGTATCATGTTTAACATATTTAAACAAATATCCTAAATTCAGTCTATGAGTATACTGTTTAAAGTCAACAACTGTTCGGCTGTAATCAGCTTTTTCCGTTGGTACAAAATTAAAACCATATTTCAAAACTTGTATCTGGTCATCATTGAAAACTATGCCAGACAAGTTAATTACATTAAAATTGTCAGTATACTCTCTTACTGTTCGTCGGTCGATGATTTGGATGAAATCTGACCTCTCGTCCTTGTCATTCAATCCCTGCTGTTCTTGTTCTCTTTTTTGGATAAAAAAGTTTTCAGACATGTTCCTGTTGAGTTACCAACATGGCCTGTAGAATTGGTTAAAAGTTCATTGCTAGCTAATGCCTCCTCAACCACCACTTCATTCTTCATCTCAGAGGAGGCAGTTGCAGTTTTCTCCACCCTAAAAAACTTTGTCAATAAAGTGGAGGGATGTGAATGGTTGGAGACATCAGAAGTACAACGTGCCTTATTTAAGGTGTTCTTATGACTAACAGGAACTTTCTTATTGTTGTTATAAACAGTAGTTTTTGTACACTACAGCTGATTCATTTTCCAGTCTTTATTGATCACCGGAAGCCTTTGATTTTGGATATTTGATGTTTTGTTGGCATTGGTTCTACATTTTTTTCCCTAGTTTATCAGTTTTACGTGGTGTCTGATGGCCGAGATGGAAAGTGATCCATTGTTGGATATGACTTTGCATTCTACACCTTCTGTGGGTGAGAATAGGCTATTAAAAATTTGACATTCATCTTTGTCTGATATACAGAAGACACTGAAAGCCTTGGTCATGAAGCAGGGGGTTACTGGAGAAATGTTGTTTAGTTCTCTTGATAAACAGGTGACTGTAGTGGATTTAAACACCAAGAATACACCCATCAATGATAGAACCTCTACAGTGACTTCTGCAAGACCATTACAGTACAGTAATATTTGTTCTGTTCTGGACAATAGGTATGATCCGTTTCTTAAAGTGGACTATAAAATTACTAAAGCTAAGATTGAGGAATTTCATAATAAATGTGACAACTCATGTAAAATGTTAAAAAATACCTGTCTCTTGACCTAGAAATTTGGTACTTTCAAAGGTGCATTGAGTTACAGATAGTACCAAAAGGACTGAGGTTTTTCAAGTACCCTAATGGCATCACCCTTTCAGATCCTTTCTTTGATGAACTGACACAATTGCTAAAAATATTAATAGAGAACATTTACAAGAAATTAACATCTTTAAAGGAAGACATTTTAAAGACTGATGAAGAAGTGAGTCTTTTGGCAGTGGATTTTGACCCTGACAGCACTTATGAACAGGTTTTAAAGGCGGTAGAGGTGCATGAGAATGAGGTTATTGTCCAGAAACAAACTATTGAGGGATGTTACTGCTTATGAAAATGGTATTGCCTTTGACAATTTTGTTCCAGAAGTAAAAAAATAAGAACTTTAAATCGGCAGCTACTGTTTATAACAACAATAAGAAAGTTCCTGTTAGTTGTAAGAACACCTTAAATAAGGCACGTTGGACTTCTGATATCTCCAACAAATCACAACCTTCCACTTTTATTGATGAATTTTTTTAGGGTGGAGAAAACTGCAACCGCCTCCTCTGAGACAAAGAATGAAGTGGTGGTTGAGGAGGCATTTGCTAGCAATGAAGTTTTAACCAGTTCTACAGGCCATGTTGGGAGCTTGACAGGAATGCATCCAAAAGCTTTTTTATCCTAAAAAGAGAACAAGAACACCAGGGTTAAAATGACAAGGACGAGGGGTCAGATTTTGTCCGAATCATCGACTGACAAACAGCATAAGGGTATACTTACAATTTTAATATAGTAACAAAAGGCACAGGACGACCATCCATATAAAATAGGGTTTATTACATCAAGCTTTCAAGTTGAACTCTTTTTCAAGAATGAATCAATACATTAAAACCACAGAATTAATATACAACACCAGCCAATCACATAACATAACTCTTAAACACATTATATAATTATGCAATTTGTAAAAAGTTTCACTAAAATCAACTTAATATTTTATTTTATTTTTATTTATTTATTTACATTTGTTAACCGGGCTAGTCTAGCTGGATATATGTCCATTTTCAGTAGAGGCCCGAGGAGAAAAGCTCCACACATACTAAATTTCAACGGGACAATTACAGAATAAAAAATTAAGTACAAAATGAATATACATTTAGTAACATGAAACAAACAAAAAAATACACAAAATACCTAAGGAACATACTATAAAATAGTTGTTTAGTAAAAGCATTACACAAAGTCAGGATTAGCAACATGGTTTCAAAAAATGTTGAAGAGAAGTAGAACAGGAGATAAGAAGGGAATACAAAGGAGGAAGAGGGAAAGAAGCAATAGTCTGGAGAGGAGAAGGGTAAGAATGTGTACGAGAGGACAGGGGAGAGAAAAAGGAGGAGTAGGTTAGAGCATTAGGGAGAGCAACAGGGCAATAAGAAGAAGGAATAAGTATATTTACTAAGTAAAGTGTAAAGTTCTAGTGGAGGAGGGGAAAGAAGAGATTAGTCAGGAGTCCTACAGGAACAGAGCCAGTAATTTTGGAAATACAGTTTGATTTTTTGTTTGAACAGAGGTAAGGAGGAGGTTAGAGTGATATCAGTGGGTAGCTGATTCCATATCCTTCCTATAGTATTAGTGAACAGAGAGTCATCAGCTAGGTTATGGGACTTTACAGATTTGGTCATGAGTTTGGAAGAAGATCGAAGGGAGGTAAGATTATTGTAAGGGATTAAAAGTTGAGAAAGTATAGGGGTATTATAAGGTTGGTAAAGTATCTTGTGAGCAATGGTAAGTTGTGAGATCAAAAGACAGTTTTGTAGCTCAAGCCAGCCTAGGAGTTTTAGGTTGTGACAGTGGTGTGTTTTGAAAGGGTTGCTGGTGGCAAATCGGGCAATGCTATTGTAACAAGTTGCTAGTTTATTTAGGTTGGCCTTCTTAAGGTTAGTACGCTGAAATGCAGGGTGGCTGCAGTGGTGCAGCGGTTCATTGCTGTCTCTCAGCAAGAGGTTCTCCGGTTCGATTCCTGGCTGGGGTGCCTTCTGTGTGGAGTCTGCATGTCCTCCATGTGGTCGCGTGGGGTTCTTCCAAGTGCTCCAGTTTCCTCCCAAAGACATGCTGTAGGTGGATTGGACACTCTAAATTGGCCTTAGGTGTTAGTGTGTGCATGTGTGTGCCTTCTGTGGAAGGTTGGGCTCTGGGCTGGCAACTCGACACTGTAAAATTCCATTGCCAATCATAAGCAGACAGTTGATCCACTGTGGCGACCCCTAACCAGGAAAAGCTGAAAGAAGATGTGTGCTGAAATGTTTCATTACAGCCTGAAGAACTTCATAAAACAAGTATAATATTCTAACTGACATATGCTTGTCTCCGTTTCAAAATAGGGTTAATACTATTAGTTTTATTAAGCCCTGGGTAAACATCAGATCTAAAAAAGTTTATCCATTTATATTCTTCTCTCTCTGTGGCATTCATTATATTCTGCTCTCTCTGTGGCATTCACAATGTCCCCTCCCTTCTTATTCTTGAGAACTCTATGCAATATCCTGAATTTAAAGACATGCTCAGGTCCACAATGTAAAGTATGCTTACTAAGTGCATTTGTTTCAACCCCCCTTCTTATATCCGATAAATAGGAGGCAATTCTCTCCTTAAATTTACAATTTACAATTTTTTTCCAATATAAAAACATAAACATATCTCACAATAAGCCAAATAAACTACATTTTCATTATTGCTCATCCCAAATGCCTTAAAAATAAAATTAACTTGTGTTATGGGATGTATAAATTCTGTTTCCATATTAATGAACTTACAAAAAATGCAGTTATAACAAGGGCCTGTCCCCTTGTTAAATTTATATTAAATCTATATAGCTCTTCATTTTACCAAAGTCTTTGTAACAGAGAAGTTGTTTAAGATTCTTCTCTTTTTTATATACAAAACAAGGCCATTCTCCTACTATTTTCCTAACATTAACATCAGAACTAAGAACAGTCCAATTTCTTTTAATAATGGACTGAATTTGGGCCAGATTCATGAAACCTCCGTGTAAGACTTAATATGTCTTACTCGGAGGCTGCAGTTGAACGGTATGATGTCAACATGCCATGCATATTCATGAGGGCATGCTGAATCATACCCAAGTCTAACACGGTCCATGTTGGAAAGTAGGGGGTGTGTCCGATTGCTGAGTACAGCAAAGTTAACCGCACCCAGAAGAGTCAGAGTCCTGAAAGTAAACACCCATGAGCGAGTCTACTGAAATGTCAAGGAACACAACACCACACATCCCCACAGACTAAACCCTACTGAAAATATGTAAAATGTAAAAATAGCAGTTTTCTTTTCTTTTTTTTAATTTCCAAAACGTTTGCCCGCATTTGCGCTCGTTTGAGCAGGTATGCCCTTCGCTCAACCACAGTTAGCAGATATGACATTGAAAAGCATATAAGATCTACATATGCAAATTAAGCAAAGTAGCAATAGCGTAGCGGTAGAGACGTCGCCCAAAGAATAGGTAGTCATGGTTCAAGCCCCACAACATCCCCCTCCATTTTTCTTTAAATAAGTATGAAACAATTCCCCGATATATACAAATTTAATTTAAGTAAAATGTAATGAAATGGCCCATGTATTTCTGAACAAAACCTATATTATGTATATACAAAAAGGATCATAATTGCCCGTAGCTTAGCAGCACTTTAACAAACTTAATATGAGTGCCCGTAGCTGAGCAGTGCTTTAACAAGCTTAAAATGAGTGCCCGTAGCTGAGCAGTGCTTTAACAAGTGTAATATGAGTGCCCATAGCTGAGCAGAGCTTTAACAAGCATATTATTAGTGCCTGTAGCTGAGCAGTGCTTTAACAAGCTTAATATGAGTGCCTGTAGCTGGGCAGTGCTTTACCCAGCTTAATATGAGTGCTTATGGCTAAATAACGCATTACCCAGCGTAAGCCATTTGCACGGAGCTGCGCAGCGCGCCAACCAGCTTACCGTCGGGCAACATTGGGCAAGCTGTAGCAAAGTCGCCTTTACACACAGACACACCTACTAGCCTGTCTAGACAGTAGTAAAATAAAAAAGCAATGACAAGGATCGAACCCAGGATAGTGTGCACCATAGTCAAAGTACTGAACCACTAAGCCATGACAGTTGTACTGAGAAATACAGTATTACCATACATATAGGAATGAATGAAAATATAAGCATGACAAAGCAGGTTTGCTGTAAGCAGAGAAATATCCAAAACGGCCAATCACAGATAAGTGCAGGAAAACCAGCATATATAAGCCCCATAGGTGGGAATACACACCATAACTGATTGTGGTACCCATTTGCAGTCAGGATGGCAGGTGCAGGAGAGGAAAATCACTTTAGAGCACAAAGGTGGGGCGTTGAGGAGTCAAAATATATGGTTTGGCTCCTAGTCCATGATCATGAAGCGCAACTCATGCAGGGCCATGTTCAATGGGGAGCGTAAAAGGCAGAGGCGTGGAACCGGTTGGCACATGATCTCACCAGTGCCACAGGCATTCCAAGAACTGGTGAACAGGTCCATCACCACCATGTGGACCTGAAGCGATGAAAGGAGGACCAACTGAACCGATGGATCCAGGAAACCCGCCAAATGCCCAATGCCCCACTACTGAGTAAGTATCCATGTAATTAAGTATGTAAGAAATGCTATCCTAGCCAATAGTATGGATAGGTATGTTACAATATTCCTTCATCTATATTACAGCTGCAGGTGTTCGTTCCGTGAATCGGCAAGCCTATGCTGATAGGCTGGCGAGGTTGCGCCACCAGGCAGGTTAGTAATTATTCTGCTGGTATTGTTATAGAATATAAGTGGGACAGCTTGTAAAAGAGTTCAGTGTTGTAACCCAGTAATAAAGGTCAAATAAGCCTAGAAGAAAGATTCTGATAGTATTGTAAGATTAGATAAGTGATGCAGCCTTGAAAAGAGTATTGCAATCCAGTAATAAAGATTAAACAAGTCTCAAATAGAGTTCCCACCTGTATTGTAATATCAGATAATCGCTTCAGCCTGAAAATGAGTGTTGTAATCAATCAACAAAGGATAGACAACTGTCGAATACATCCTTGTAAATTCTGCCATATAAAATAAGTGAGTCAACTGGAAAGGATTGTTGTAACCCAGTAATAAATGTTAATAAAGCCTAGAATTAAGTACCATCCTGAAATGTAAATATAAAATAAGTGAGAGAGTGTGAGAAAGAGAGTTTGAAGCTACCAAGAAAGCTGTAATAAGTCTGGAATAAAGGTATACTGCATTCACTACATAATGAAATGAATGAGACAGCCACAACCAAAGAGTGAAATGTCTTTAATAAAGTACAGACACTGGACTGTGTCTGTCCCCCAATTTGTATATGTTGCTGTACCCTTGCATTATGGAGATAGTATGGTTGTATGAAATGCTGAATATCCACAGTTGTCTAGACCCATATAAATCAAATGTAGCAGGATTCTTTACCTGAACACAGCCAGATATGAACATATATGAATAAAAATGGAATGCATATTAATGTAGCAGTAACATCCCCATCACCAACATTCCTAAGGTTACATAGAGGAAATTGTACTAATACATGTAGGGGATATATATCTGCATCTACTAGGAATGTACAGTATATGTATAGGTAGTTTAAGTTGTTAATGTAATATTTCTCCACCCTACCCTATTTTCACAAATTATGCCATTCCACACCAAACTGGGTATGTGTATTCACAATTAATTCCCATGGACATTTGTCCTGTTGGTTTATACATATCTGCATGTACGTTGATGCATGTGCCCTGTTCACATATCCAAACCTGATAGCCTGTTGCCACCAACCAACCCTGCATGCTGTTGGAATGTCCACTGTTGTTCTAAATATGCATGCGTTATGCTTGCTGCTCAATGTTCGGAATTCATGTGAGTTTGGTTAATGGGAATACTGATGCATGCTGTTACAACTAATTTTGAATAGTGTTGTTTGTTACTAACCCAAAATACCATAAAATACTGCTAAACATAGGACAAAAGGGAAGGCGGGTTCCAGCGGACCCACCTCTCCCACCTCAGCTGGCATGTGCTCCTGGCACCAGTGCCCAGGCTGGAACCTCCTCCTCCAGTGGCCCTGTGCCACCTTCGGGTGGAAGTGCTGCAGGGGATGGGGCTCATCCCCCCTCTGCAAGCGTGGTCGGAGGAGAGCCTCCATTCACCCTCCATAGGGTCCGATCTGTGGTGCATAGTGAGATCAGGCATTCTGTGACTGATCCCCTACTCCAGCTTGAGGCGAGAGTGGGCAACTCACGGGTGTGCCTGCCTATCCTATCCAGCCCCCAGCACAGCCCTGGCCTGGGCTGTGAAGGCGTAGTGGTAACTGCCCATTGGTGGGGATCTCAGTTCCACTGTTGCCATCTGTGGGCTCATGGGCTTGCGATATCCAAACATCCGCCCCCGTCAATCGTGTTTACCCCCCACATGTGTCATACTCCACCCCTGTATGCATCTTGTTTGTTTTGTCTGTTAACCTCCCCAACCTACCTCCCCAAATATACCTACTTCCTGTACCTCACATTCCTCTCTCACCTGAAAAAAAAAATAAAAATGGGCACTCTGTTCCCACAAAAAAAATATGCCCCATACATAGCTGCCCATTTTGCATACATGTCTGCTGGACATGTAAACTGATAATTACAATTGGCTGTACAACATATTTTGTTGTCTTCACCCCTCTCTCAGGGGTGGAAGGTGTCAAATCTCACTCTAAATTTCTAACATATGCACAGCTGTTGCTGGTAAAGAATTGGGCAGCTATGGGCCTTCCCTACATCCTTCCTGCACATCCCGAGCTTGTTTTCCTACTGTTCTAACCTGTTTGTGCCTCCTTTTTCACCACTTTTCTATTTCCCCATTTTCTTTTCTTTAAAAGAAAATAGCGCGGGTGTTAGCGGGAGTAAGCACTTTTAAGCAGTAGTCAGCAGGTGTGTGCTTGTGTGCACTTAGCTAAGTGTAGATAAGCGTCGCGCAAACTCTTGCAAACCCGCTTACAACTGCTTAAAAGTGCCTTAGTCACTCTGTATGACAAGGCCTGTAGTCTGCTCATCAGCAAAATAAAATATCCCTGTCAGTCTCAAACCCAGGACCTTGAAAGCACTAGACTGCATGAATCCCCACTCAGCCACAGCAGATATACAAGAACTTGGTGCTGAAAGAAATATATCATGAAATACAAGGAGTGAATGTAAAGGGAAAATAGGAAGGCTATTACACAAAGCTTGTTCTGTGTATCTTTACTGGCAATTCTTGTGGAATTGCATTACATTAGTGTGATAAGAGAAACAGCCATGTTAGTAGGTAATAATGTTACAGTAGCACCTTACAAACCCCACACAGTATCAGAGCAGGATAAACACCGCCATATTTGAACAGGTAAGAGGCCAGACATCCCAACTGTGACTGGTTTACAGGGATGTCCCTGATTTGCAAACAAATGTTAACTGTGCCCCACTGACTCCCTGTGAAATGTACTCACAGTAGGCAGAAAGGTGGGGAATCCCTGTAATGGTAACTGTCAATAAGTTACAGTAGACACTACTTGCATGTCAGAAATGGTGTAGTAATACATATGCTCAAAATACCCCACAGTCACAACTGCAGAATATCTGAAATATATCACGGGTGTATCCCACTGATATGTACCTTTCCCTGAGGCTGGTCAAATATATACCTGAGCGTATCTGAGGCCTGGAAGTGTCAGAAACACACAGGCATATCAGCCTGTCTGCTGTTAAACACTCTGCGAATAGCTGTAGAATTACTTCCACAAGCATGCCCTTATGTAGGAGTACAACACAGAAATATCAAAGGATGTAGCCATCTAACATACTAATGACAGTATAGCAGTTCACAAGCACTGCATGTGCCTGATATTCATAATTGTTAGTACAATATACTTAGTTGTCCTCACCCCTCTCTCAGGGGTGGAAGGTTTCAAATGTCACAGCAAATGTCAAACATATGTACAGCTATTGCAGTTAAAGAAATGTGCAGCTGTGGACCTTCCCTTCAGCCAGCCTGCACATTCCTAGCTGGTGTCCCCACTGACTTCCTGCTTCCCGCTTACAACTGTTTAAAAGTGCCTTATTCACTCTGTATGACAAGGCCCCAGTACTGCTCAGCAGCAAAATAAAATACCTTTGTAAGTGTCCAACCCCTGACCTTGGGCTCACCAAACTGCATGACGTACCACCAAGCCACAGCAAACATATAAGAACTTAGTGCTGAAAGAAATATATCATGCATTACAAGGAGTGAATGTAAATGGAAAATAGGAAAGCCATAGCAACACATTGCAAGCACTACTGTTGTATGCCAGTTAATCCACAAATCCCACAGGAAAGTATATACTCCCATGTAAACAGTGTTAGTATTAGCAGGTGTGAGTTAACATACACACTAAGAAGAGTGCACTGGAAGAAGCAACCGTCAGGATTCATTACAACATGCATTTCAGTGGCTACAACATAGCCTCAGATATGAGAGATATACCAACCTTCTTACTGACACAACAGTGTCCACAGCAAACCAGCATGGTCCCCACCTTGCAAAACTGAAAGGCCTATGCCTACCTAACCTATCATTTTATAGCAGTGTCATGAAATCACAATGAGAACTGCAATTACCACACAGCAGGCTGCATGCAATTACTAAATGCTGGCCACCAATTGGTGCAGAGGCCATCACATGCACATGTGCAAATACCTACAAAAGCAGCCTGTACTGCCAGTCCACACATGCAATAATATCATTGCAGCAACTGGAGGGAGAGAGAGAGAGAGAGAGAGAGAGAGAGATAGAGATAGAGATAGAGATAGAGATAGAGATAGATATAGATATAGATATAGATATAGATATAGATATAGATATAGATAGAGACAGAGACCAAAAAAAAGCTGGCAAGCAAGCCAGCAAGCAAGTCTGCAAGCAGGCCAGCAAGCAGGCCAGCAAGCAAGCCAGCAAGCAAGCCAGTCAGCAAGCCAAAAGAAAAAAGCTGTCAAAGACAAAGGTAATGTAAACTACATAATCTAATTATATACATACTGTGAACCCTCCATATGTGTTAGCAGTCTGTATCTATATGTATATGCAGATGTGCATAGGGCAAGGGACATACTGCAACTGTTAGTGAAGGCTGGACATACATATGTAGTTGAGGTTGCTATGTGCACATATCAATATAGGTTGTAGTTTGTGGCATTGAAAACAGCATGCAGTGCAGGTATATGTCATGTGGTGGTGAACTTCTGTGGGACTGAGCCAGTGAGGCCTGCTACAGCTATACAGCCTGAGGACAGCATAATGCATTCTGCACAACACTGTGCAATATCATTACAGAATGGTATGTCTCACAACTGTTTCAGAAGTGATATTCCCACCATGAAAGGTGAGCAGTCTATGTGCCTGCATGTGTATGTATATGTACAGCAATGGATGTTTAGAAGTGTGTGTGTGTGTGTGTGTGTGTGTGTGTATATATATATATATATATATATATATATATATATATATATATATATATATATAGATATGTACATAGCTAGAGAGGTATGTATAGATAGATAGAGATATATAGATAGATAAATAGATAGAATATGTATACACATATAATATAATAGATACATACATATATAGAAAAAATTGTAA
>NC_056727.1:1028689589-1028701014 GCF_019279795.1 Protopterus annectens | reverse complement strand
AAAACACACCCCTGCCACCACACACAAAGCGTTTGCAGGATTTAAACCCCTACTTAACTATGTTATGATACTTGAGAAAGATGCATTAGCACAGTGCGCTATTCGCATTATTAGATGATTTCCCTTCTCCTGCTGTATTTTTAGGGTGCTGACATCATCAGTCTTTCCAAAGAGGAATGTAAATCTTTTAGTGTGTTATCCCAGTCTTCAAAAAGGCCATTCCTTTCTCAGAGAATTGCATACATACCCCCTGCGACCCCACACACACAGCATTTGCAGGATTCAAACCCCTACCTAACTATGCTATGATACTTGAGAAAGACACATTAGCACAACACACTATTTGCATTACTGGATAATTTCCCTTCTCCTGCTGTATTTATAGGGTGCTGACATCATCAGTCTTTCCAAAGAGGAATGTACATCTTTTAGTGTGTTATCCCAGTCTTCAAAAAGGCCATTCCTTTCGCAGAGAATTGCATACATACACAACCCCCCCACACACACAGCATTTGCAGAATTCAAACCCCTACCTAACTATGTTATGATACTTGAGAGAGATGCATTAGCACAGCACGCTATTCGCATTACTGGATGATTTCCCTTCTCCTGCTGTATTTATAGGGTGCTGACATCATCAGTCTTTCCAAAGAGGAATGTACATCTTTTACTATCCCTCAGTATGGGGGATAACAATATCTGTGCATTAACAGACGCCTAGTTCAGGGTCACATATGCACACTGGCACTGCCAGGTTATGTTCTATACCATGCTTCGTGACCACAGGACTTGTAACACACAACACAAGTAGGGTGTGTATCCATATACTTCACATATACACACACCTTTGGGTTGATACCACTGCACTAAGCATGACAGGCCATACATATACAACTACCATCGTGCAAAACTGCCTTTTGGTTTGGTGTGTAGTTCAGACCACCCCCCCATACCCAGGAACCGCACTCGGCTTTCCTGGGAACAGTGTAGGATATGAAGGTCTTCACACACACCATTATAGTGGTTGACTTCAGGTACACAAATATTGACTGGGGTACTACTCAGGCCCTCAACAACATCACCCTACAGCCACTATAATTTGTGGATCCATGTGCTATGGCACAACCAGTCACCACACCCACAAGGGGGAATACATATTGGACCTGATCATCACCAACATGGGGACTCTATGTTCCACACCAGAGGTAGAACCCTCATTGTTAAGATCAGACCATAAACAACTTTCCCTGGACATCCATATCCCATCCCCACCCCCAGCCAAGGAAATCACTATAAAGAATTTCTCAAAAGCAGATGTTGCACTTGTGAAGACTGGGGTGGAATACTTCAAAGGCCCCGTGCTGGAGGATAATACAGCCCAATCTGCAGAATCCTTTACAAATGCATTGTATGAGCATGTGCAGGTATGCATTGATCATGCTATCCCAAATAAAACCATGACTCCTCCAAAACAGGAGACCTGTCTGGTTGACCCTGGCCATATATAAGCTGTACAACAGAAGGAGGAAGCTACTACATAACAGAGCAATATCCCACAGAGGGAGGACATCTCTGAACAGTATTGGCAAGACACTTCAATCCCTCATATAATCATCACTTGCACGTTTTGACAGTGAAATTGACCAGACACTACAGATAATCACAAGGCCTTCTTTAGTTATGTCAGGAATATGTGTGGAAACAACCAAGATATGCTCTGAATTGTTTCATAACAGCACAAAATATGCCAAACCTACGGACATAGCCTACACCCTGGCAGACAGAGTCTGCACAAATGCCTCCCCCCTTAACCCCCCAAGGGTACAGATGCCCATCCTAAATGAATGTAACCTCCCTGACATCACAGATGCACAGGTGAAAGGTGCCCTCTCCACAGCAAATAAAACAGCATATGTATGGGAACGGACGGTGTCCCAGGCTGTGTCCTACATGAGCTCTGAGTAGAACTGAACACTCACATTAAGTCACTGTTCCAACTTAGCCTTACTACAGGATATGTACCCTGAGAATGGCATACAGATACAGTGCTCCCACTCTACAAAGGTGGTGCCACAATGAACCACAGGAACTATCACCCCATAAGCCTGACTAGTGTGGTAGAAAAAGCTATGGAGCATATTATCATGGAATTCATAATCAAAAACATTGTAAGCCTCCAGACAGTGGATCATATACAATTCGGCTTTGTTAAGGGCAGATCTTGCCTCTTACACATAGTTCATACCTTTGAAATGGTTACTGAAGCCATGGGTGGTGGCAAGGTAGTTCACACAGTCTAGCTGTACCTTGCAGAAGCCTGCAACGCAATACCCCACTCAGGCATCATACATATGCTTATCAGCTTAACTATCAACCCCTATATCACTAGATGTGTTGTTATCTGCCTCAGGGATAGAACCCACATGGTCAGAATTGCAAGTGCCATGTCCAATTCCAGACCAGTTACAACTGATGTCTCACTGGGCTCAGTTGTGGGACCTGTCCTGTTTGGTATGTGCTTCTCTGAGGTTGAGACTAACACAGGGGGATTATATCTAACAAACATCACAGATGACTGCTAACCGGGGGCCATAAGCAACACTGCAGCTGACACATGCTTCCTCCATCAGGGTCTCACAGAGATGGATGCTTGTTGCCAGAGCCATGGCCTCGTGCTAAATGCTACGACATGCATAGTCATCCCCTTTGGGGAAAACAAGGTGCACACAAATTACCACATAAGTGGTAATCCATTAAGTACAGAAGATGTATTTACAGATTTGGGGACCAACATAGATCATAACCTCTCCTTTGCTAATCACATTGACAGAGTCATTGCAAAGACCTTTATATAGCCCTCCTTATCACATGGGGGTTTGCATGTAAAACATGAGAGGTCATTGTGGCCCTCTACTAGTCACTCATCAGGCCCATGTTTGACTACAATGGCCCTTTTGGGGTGTACCTTACCCAACACCTGCAGCAACTACAATGTCCACAACAGTACCTCCCCAAGAGGATCATGGGCTACACACAGATGTCCTATGCAGCTCAACTAAAGGATCTCCAGCTCTACTTTGTTGCTTAATGCCTACTCAGAGGTAATCTATGCCTGATGTACACAGCCATGTCAAACCCAGAAGTAATGGACATGCTCCACCTCATAACATCCAAGACCCTTAGAGCTACATACTCCAGGGACTTAAACCTCAGCACAAAACTAAATAGGACATGTTGCAGGGACAGATTCATTACCCAGAGGCACCCCTCACTCTGGAATTGAATCCCAATTAAAGTTAGACATAGCCCCTAGCCAACCCTCTTCCAGAAAAATCCAGCCGCATGGATGGGAAATTGCAAATTCACCCCTGGGATCTCCACTGTGTCCCTGCTTGACAGAGGCACAGCAAACTAGCCTTAAAGGGTGCCTTCTGTGACTTACTTTACAGAGGCACAGTAGGCTACTCTACTGGGGAGGCAGACGCCAAATACACTCTGCCTAGGCTTATGAATTCCCTAGGGTAGACAGCCTAGTATCGACCTCTGCACCTGTGTTTATGTTGGGGGTGCACAATATTTGTTGCTGATACTATTTGCAGGTCTTTATTGCCGTAGCTTTCCCAATTTCTATGAACAACTTGTGTATCTGCGTAACATGTTTGATCATGACAGGGTTCCAGTATATTAATATATGTGTCTGTTGTCATTTAACTGTATGCACAGGGCAGATTGCTGGATTGTGGGAGGTTCCTGGCTTAACACATACAACTGTCAGATATGTGTGGCCGACTGCTATACTCAGACATGGCCTAAGTGTGTGAGCATGCCCAGTTCAGGCTTTCCATGGTTTGTTGCCTGACAAATGTCTCATTTATCCACGTGTGTGAGCATGCCCAGTGTGACCTTTCCATATGTTGTGATCTGAAGTCCACTACATTTGTGGCTGTGTGTGAACATGACCAATATTGACATTTATACTGTGTGTGTTGGAAGTCATGTTGTGTTCTTACTGCCAGACTCGTTTGTGTCATAACTCAACAGGGATTGTGCTGTGCCTGCAGGGTTTCCATGGGATAGTTTGCAAAGATTTGTCAACATTCTTTCATACTGGCTGAACACTGCAATACTGTCATGGTGTACGGTTCAGTACTTTCACTATGATGCACATTATCATGGGTTTGAGTCCCATCACTGCTTTAAATGTTCATACTGAGTAGACCAGACTGGTTAAGGGCCAGTTGGGCAACTATGAGCATGTTGCATTTTGGTCAGCTATGGCCTGCTTAAACCAGCCTTGTCCAACATTGCTGTGTATTCATCAACTTGGGTGGACATTGCCAAACATTACTCCACATTGACCACAGTTGTACTAGTTGGTGTGTGTGATTCTGTTCATAGGTTCATACTAGGCTATCTGCCCTAGGGCATTTATAATCCTAGCCAGAGTGTGTTTGGCTTTCAACACACATTTTAAGTGGAGTTTGCCATGACATTTTTCAAGGTTAGTATACTGTGCCTCAGTCTAACAGTGACATAGAAGTGATACCCAGGGTAAACCTACAATCTCCCATCCACTCATCCAGATTCCTCTTGAAGAGAGTCAATGAGGGATTCTGGCTAACCTGGAGTGGGAGTTTACTCAAGAGTAGAGGGAGCCTCTGGGTTATGAATCTGTCACTCCAGCATGTCCTATTTATTTCAGTCCTGAGGTTCAGGTCTCTTGAGCACGTAGCTTAATGGGATTCTGATTTTCCAAGGTGCAGCATGTCCATTGATTCCAGGTTGGACATGGCTTTATACATCAGGCACAGATCAACTCTGGGCAGGCGGTATGCCACTGAGTGGAACTGCAGTTTCTTTAACCGGGCAGCAAATGGCATGTGTTTGAGTGCTTTGATCCTCCTGGTGAGGTACTTTTGTGGTCTTTCCAACTGCTGCAGGTATCTGATAAGGTACATCCCACAAGGGGCATTGCACTCAATTATGGGCCTGATGAGGGATGTGTAAAGAGGTAGGATGACCTCCCCTGATCTAGATGTGAATACCTTCATGATTAGGTGGGCTTTATGAAATGTTTTTCTAAACACTTTGGCCACGTGGTTGTCAAATGAGAGATTGCTATCAACTTGGGTCCCCAGGTCCCTTATCACTTCTTCCATACTTAATGGGTTACCACCTATGTGGTAATTTGTGGGCACTTAGTTTTTGCCAAAGGGGATGACTATACACTTTTTTGCGTTTAGCTTGAGGACATGGCTCTGGCACCAGTTGTCTGTTTCTATGAGGCCCTTTTGTAGGATGCTTGTGTCAGCTGGCGGGTCAATTATGGTGCCCAGTTTGCAGTCATCTGCAAACTTGTTCAGCCACAGTCCTTCTGTGTTGGCCTGTACCTCCAAGAAATATATACCAAACAAGGGATGCCCCAGGACTGAGCCTTGTGGGATGCCACTTGTAGCTGGTTTGGGGTCTGACATGTCTCCAGCATTTTTGACCATGTGGGTTCTGTCCTTGAGCCAGTTTGCAACCCAACTAGTGACATAGGGGGTTATATTGAAGCTGGCGAGCTTATCTATAATGACCAAGTGGGGTATTGTATGGAAGGCTTTTGCGAGGTCCAGGTAGGCTGTGTGGACAACCTTCCCCTCGTCAATGGCCTTGGTGACTGTTTCAAATGACTCAACCAGGTTTAAGAGGCAGGATCTGAACTTAACAAAGCCAAACTGGGTAGGATCTAGTGTCTGTAGGTCCCCAATATCTTTATTTCTGAGGTCCATGATGATCCTTTCCATAGCTTTGCAGACCAAGCTAGTCAGGCTTCTGGGGCAATAGTTTGCAGTATCCATTGAGGCACCATTTTTGTGGAGAGGGACCACTGTTGCTGTACACTGGTCTTTGGGTACATATCCTGTGGTAAGGCTGAGATTTAACAGTGGTTTTATGTTTGTTTTCAATTCTTCTTGGGGTTCATGTTGGACACAGCCCAGGACACTGTCTGGTCACATTGATGCTGTGTGTTTTGCTTTGGAGAGGCTGGCTGTTACCTGAGCATCTGAGATGTCAGGGGGCCAGCACTCTGCTGGGATAGATATTTGCCCTTTCGGTGGGGAGGGGGGTGAGAAGTTTGCACTGAACCTGTCAGCTCGGATGTTGGCAATGTCTGTGGGTTTGGTGTATTGTTTGTCATTTTGGACTAATTCTGAGCATATCTGGGAGTTCCCACCCAGGTTCCTACCATAACTAAAGAAAGCCTTGTGATTATCCTTAGTGTCCTGTACAATTTTTATCTCAAAGATGGCCTTAGATGATTTTATGTGTGGCCATAGTTTTTCAATAATACTGATCAGAGATGCCTTCCCTTTTTGCGATTTTGCTCTATCATATAATAGCTTCCTCCTTGTATTGTATGTTTTTTTTATGGCTGGGGTCCACCATACAGGATGCCTGCCTTTGGAGGATTGGATCTTTGTTTTATGTGGGATTGCATGATACATGCATTCCTGAAGGTGTTCATAGAATGCGTTTATAAAGGGTTCTGAGGTCTGGGCTGTATTTTTCACAGGCACAGGGGCTGTGAAGGATTCCACCTCGGTTTTGAGGAGTGTGACATTTGCTTTAGTGAAACTTTTTCACTGTGGTTTTCTGGCCATGGGCTGGGGTCGGGATGTGAATATCCAGTGAGATTACTCTATGGTCTGATCTTACCAATGAGGGATACACTTCTGTTCTTGGGCATAGAGTCCCCATGTTGGTGATGATCAGGTCCAGTATGTTTTCCCCTCTTGTGGGAGTGGTAGCAAGTTGTTCCATAGCATTTGAGTTTATAAATTCTAGGAATCTTTGGGCTAGGGTGTTGCAGCTAGAGTAATGCTCCCAGTCTAAGTTTGGGTAGTTGACGTCACCCAATATAATGGTGTTTGGGGAGACCTTCATATTTTCATGTGTTTTCCAGTCAGCCAAGTGTGGTTCCTGGGTTTAGGTGTGTGGTCTGTAGCAGGCTATGAACTGGAAGGCGGTTTTACCCACTGTTAGTTGTACATGGATAGTCTCTGATGCTTCATGTTGTGCCACCAACTTGGGGGTGTGGGTATTTTTGACAAATATTGATACTCACCCTCCTTTTGTAGTTTGTTCCATGTTTTGCGGCTGTAAAGCATGGTATGAGGTGTAACCTCTTAGTGCTAGGGTGCTCTTGGGAGCCTTGAACCAGGTTTCTGTTACTGCACAGATATCAACATTCTCCATGCTGAGGAGAGTTTAGAGTGCGTGCATCTTGCAGTTTAGACTTATGGCATTGAGTAGCATTACTTCTAGTTTCTTATCCTTTGTGATACCTATGGAGGTGGGTTTGTCTTTTGAGCCTTACCTAAAAAAGGCACTATGGGGGTGACAAGAGCCTTTGGCAATATTCAACAGGCCACAGGTGACAGGTGAAAGCCATCCCTAGAGAAGCATCATGTCTTGTCGAGCATGTCATCCCAGGCTGACAGGCATTGGATCCCCTTTCACTGACACCAATAGTTAAGCCAATTGTTGTAATTGATCATCTTGTCTTCATATTGTGGCATCATGTTTGGTGAGGGTAGGATGATACTCAAGGTCATCAAGTTTGCATATACTACATGGTGGTAAATGCTGTTTAGCACTACCTTACATTGCTTAACACATGGCAATCATACCTCAGGTGGTGCTGCAGGGCTGCCTATGTCGGATGCACATACTACACTCCCTGCACATGTTTGAAAGCAGGTTGTGTCAACTTAGGCATCCCTTTCACTATATGTGGGAGTCAGAGAGAGGTATCATTTCCAGGATTCCTACTGAGCCAGTGTATGTGCTATGCATTGCCTCTTTGCCAAGGCCAAGGCATACTGGGCACGCCTCCTTCTGCCTACTGGGGCAAGGTCAGGTTGTTCCTCCTCCAAGTCATGCTCTGCCTGTGATGGCCTTGGCAATGGTGGGGGGCTGTTTGGCTCAGGCCTATGCTGGTCCTGCTGCAGCTGTTTTCACAGAATCATATTATGTAGCATAGCACATACCATGACAATTTGGGTACATGTAGTTGGTGAGTATTGCAAGGCTCCACCAGATGTGTCCAGGCACCGGAACCATGACTTGAGCAACCCAAACACATGCTCAATTACATTTCGTGTTTGTGCATGTGCCTCATTATGGCATTCCTGTTCAGGTGTGTGTGCATTTCTGATGGGTGTCATCAGCCATGGCTCCAGTGCATAGCCAGCTTCCCCCACTAAGTGACCATGTGGGATGTCCCCATTGGCAAATGTCTGGTACAGTTGCGTCAGATGCCAGATATGGGAATCATGGTAGCTTCCAGGGCAGCCAGCACACACATTCATTATTATGCCCTGGGCATCACACACAACCTCACAGTTCATGGAGGGGAAGCCCTTGAGGTTAATGTAGGCCCTACCCCGCTCACTAGCTGGTGCTTTGATGTGTATATGTGTGCAGTCTATTGCACCCACTACCTCAGGGTTTTCTGATATTTGCTGGAAGAGACACATATTGCTGGCCAATACCTCATGGGAATTGGGGAAATATACATGATCACTGACATGTGCTGACATGGCATCCAGGAACTGGTGCAGTACCCTGGATGCTGATGCCTGTGATATCCCCATCATCTCACCAGTTGGTCTCTAGAAGGTACCTGTTGCTAGTATTCTTAGGCCAACACATACCTTGGTTTCCACTGGGATGGGTTCCCCTCTGTTGGTTCTGTGTATGAGGTGTGGCCTGCACAGCTCAACAATTTGCTGCAGGAGGTCACTGTCCACTCTATAGCGCTCCACTATCTCCAGCTCATGTAACCCCTGGTAGGTGACCTTGGGCCTGTACACTCTTCTCCGTCTCCTCACTGTGGGTTGTCCGGCAGCATTTGCATTGTCACCACCCTCAGCATGTTGCATATATCGTCTTATAACAGCAATGGCAGCCCCTAGCATTTTTTTTTCTGAGTGATGCTTTTTCAGTTTTCACTTCTAGTAGCTTACTCCAGTGTTGCAGTGTCTCTTGAGAGAAACAAACTGCACTGTTGTTTGCAGAGTTGTAAGTGCTGGGCTGGGCTAGTGTTCTGCCTGTGTAATTGCCTGATTCTGATTGTTTTCACCTGCTAGCTCTACTAGTATTCCCTGGTAGCTTCCTACTATTTGTTGTGCTTCCTTTTTCCTTTCTGTTTCCTCAGTGGGGAGCAACGCGCATACAAGCGCAAACATGCTCACAGCAGCTCACACGCATGCACACATGCTTACATGGACTAAAACTTGCTTATTTGGGTTAAAACGCGTGCACCCCAGTGCAAACGCACTTACAGGTCTTTAAACAGCCTTATATATGCTTACTCCAGCTTAAGAGTGCGCACTCACGCTTTCACGCTCGCACTCTGTCTTACTCGGGTTTACAGGCACGCACACGTGCGCATACCCGCTCAGCAAGAAACTTTGGTGTTATCCGCAGTATACACCTTCCATTTCTTGGCTTTCCCTGGCCTACCTGTTGACACACCTCTTTCCATGATGTCTAACTGACAGCTGACACATGCCACTCTGCTCCTATGAGCTTCACTACTTTCATACATACCCCCCTTGTGATGTCACCTATCTCCTACTCTGTTACTCCCCATATCCTACTCCTACACTCCACTGACAGTGCTCATTTGCTATGTAAAAGTGCGATTCACTATCCTAACATTCATTTACATAGGATTGCCTACTAATGCTTGGTTACATGTCTTAGACTGGGCTTCTCCCCTTAGCAACCCCTACTCGGTAGCCATGTTGTCTTCAGCCTGCTATTCCCTTACATTGTAATTTAACAGTTTTCATAGGTTCCACGTTTGTGGCTTTTATTTTCTTATTTTATGATTTTTTTAGCGCACCCTGTTTGCGTGCCACTGTGCTACGCTTAAACATCGGAAATCGCGGGAAAAAAAGTATTTTTATTGCAATTTTGCATGTGGGACCATTTCCAATGGCTGTATATTTGGCCATTGGCATGCTTCCTCAACCATATGCAACCTTTATTTGGAGCTGACAAGGCTCCATTGTGCTATTTGCATAATGGTACTCAGTTGTCAACTGAGTACATTTCTGCAGCTAACACAGCTCCTACTCAGACATGTTTGCGCTTCCTGGATAGCAAATTTACCTCATTTGCATGCATTTCGGCTGCAAGTGAGGTAATTTGCATATCCCAGCCCTGTCCGTGTAGGAGACGTTTTAGGAGCTCTCTTACATGCCCCTACAAGCTGTTCCTGGATCGCTCGTCAGACATGATGGCTGCATGGAGTCTTACTCTACTCATACACTCCATGCAAGCCATCGTGAATCCGGCAATTTGTCTATATATATATATATATATATATATATATATATATATATATATAGCTCATGGTGTTAAAACACAACCTTGTTGTAACTTTTTGCACAAACAGGCACAGTTCAAATGCTAGGAGTGGTAGTAAGCTGTATGCATAATTTCACCCAAGAATATGTGAATATGTGTAGAAACAGTCAGGTAGTGTTAACAGAAATTTCCTCCACAGGTCTGCAAGGTAAGGAAATGTTTCTATTAGCTGTAAGAATGCTGTACTAATACACTGTGTGCAACACTTCCACTGTCCAACCCCAATGCTGCAAAAGACAGCAAGATAAGTACATACACCAAGCAGTTTCTTCCAATAAATGTCCCCCAAGTGTCACGCAGTCACGGCTAGTGTTCACCGCTGTCAATACCCAAGGTGACATATAGAAATCTAGGTGGAGTATGGCAGTAGCAAACACACACAGTATGAATGGAGGGCACCCCTGTCAGTATCACATATACAACCTTGAATATGTGATTATGTGGAAAAACAGTCAGGTAGTGTTAACAGATATTCCCTACACAGGTCTGCTAGGTAAGGAAATGCATGTATTAGCTTTAGGAAGGCTTTAGTAATACACTGTGTACAAACATTCCACTACCAGACCCCAGGTCATAGGTAGATGTCAAGTGAGGTCATACCTGGAGAGTAATGAGTAGAGTAATTATCAATACAGTTGTGAATAATTGAAGCCTATACTGTTGTTAATTGACATCCCCCCCACCCTATCTTCACCAATAATTCATACACATAATCAACGGGTATGTTTTTCTCCAAAACTACTGTTGAGATATGTGTCCTATTGTTCTACAAATATTGAATCATTTGATTATTAATGTTCCCCGTTCAAATACTATCATTGGTGGCCTGCTGCTATCAATGTAACCTGCATGTTGTTATGATGTCTACTATTGTTCCATTTATACATGTGTTCTGTTTGCTAAGCATCTGTTCCATATCTGTTGTTTTAGGTTAATTAGAACACCCATGTATGCTGTTGAAACTGATTTTGAAATGTTTTGTTCATGACTAACCAATATA
>NC_056727.1:1028589589-1028684589 GCF_019279795.1 Protopterus annectens | reverse complement strand
ACACCACATACATATATACCACAAATATAGCCAACTGGCTGCAGACAGGTGAAGTGTAAACTTCACCCCCCCTGTCCCCTCATAAGTACACATGTGTATGCACAGCAACTGACCCCCCCTCCCCTCATGATCAGGAAGCAGGTCTGTAATGCCCTTTCAAAGGCAACACACAGTGGTCTCCATAGGCCTGATACCATTGTGGGCTGCTGCATCCTACATGAACACAAGCATAGACTGTCAGACACATTCAGCAGCGTAGTCAACCATAGCCTGAGCACTGGTGTCATCCCGTCTGCACAGAGGGCAGACAGAAAGTTGATAGAAAACAGATTATGCATTAACATGAATGTTCTGAAGGATAAATGTCTGAAATTGAAATGCATGCCATTATGTCAGTGTAGTAGTCTTCAATGACATGGCTGAAAACCTCAATACTCTCCATTTAATATAATAACATAATATTAATATGCAAGAGGAGATAAATAAAAATATATAGCTTAAGTCCCCAAATCACGATAGTGTAGTGGTCAGAGTCCCAGCTTTGCATGCAGGCATACACAGTTTGAGTACTACAACAGGCAATCCAATTTTACATGGGAAAGCAGTGTTAAAAGTACTATTTTCATATTAAAATATGTGATAAGTTATTTCTGTCACACAGGGTAATGCAGCTGGTTTAAAATGAAAGTGTGAGTGCATATAACAAGTGAAACCACCAATGTATACATGTATCCCATACAGTATAGTTGCATCCCTTGCTACTGTAATGGAAGTACATTTTATATTTTGTAGGATATATATAAAAAATATATAAAATATAATATAATATATTATAATAATATTAGAAGGATAAAATATTATAATATTATTATTACAATAATAATATAATATATATATATAATATATATAAAATATATTTTATAAGAATGAACTGTGAGCAATGGTTAGCAATGGTCAGCTATGCTTAGCAGGTTTAAGCATTGCTCACATGTGAATGCTAAACAGCAGGTAGCTCAGCTAAGCAGATTTGCACACTAGTAAAGTTTGCTAAGTGAAGCCAACACAGATTAAGCATCTGTGCATATAACCATGTGTTGGCATCACTTGGCATTGCACAAATCTGCACAAACCTGCTTACAACTGCTTAAATTGCATTAATCACTCTGTTTCCATCAGCCACTTTTCTGCCTAGCAAAATGTTAATCACCCTGTCAAGTCTCAAACCCAGGGCCCTGTACACCATAGTCAAAACAATATAACACTACACCATTTGAGCTTTAAGGACTACTAATGTTTTTTCAAACATATCATGCAGTAGAGTCATTCAACAGTAAAGAAAAGATTCCAAAGAATCAGTCTGGATTTGTATTTATACATATACACATGTATATATGCATGGAGATGCATATATATGGAAAAATATATACATAATATAAATAGAAATATACACATAAAATATATACATATATATAACTAAATTTTATATATATATATATATATATATATATATATATATATAAATGAATGTGATGTTTATTTCCTGTTTCCCATACAATTGTCAAGATTTCTCTTAAAAAGGGCTAATGAGGAGCTCTGCTTAACATGAATGGATAGCCTGTTCCAGAGCATGGGAGGTCCCCCCAGCATGTTCTGTTCATTGTGATGACAAGGTTTAGGTCCCTGAAGTATGTGGCTTGGAGAGATTGGGATTTCTTTAAGTTTAGCATGTCCATCAGATCTGGGTTGGAAATGGCTTTGTATGTTAGGCAGAGGTCACCTCTGAGTAGCCGATATGCAACGGAGTAGAGCTGGAGTTTTTTGAGACAGTCTGCATATGGCATTTGTTTGAGGCTGGTAATCCTCCTAGTGAGGTGTTTCTGTGGCATTTCAAGTTGTTGCAGATGTCTTGCGAGGTACATACCAAATGTGATGTACTCTATAAAGGGTCTGATGAGGGATGAGTAGAGAGGAACAATGACCTCTCTTTTTCTGGAGGAGAACCCCTTTGTGATGAGGTATGCCATGTAGAAGAATTTCCTTACTACCGTGGTGACAAACTACTGTCCACCTGTGTCCCAAGGTCTCTTATCACACTTTTGGTGTTTAGTAAGGTACTGGCTATGTGGTAGTTCATGGGTACGGTGTTTTTCCCAAAGGAAATGACAATGCACTTCTTGGCATTGAGCTTTAGGCCATGACTTTGACACCAAACATCAGTCTCAGAGAGGCCTCTTTGTAGAATGTCCACATCCTTAGGAAAAACTATTACTGGTCCTAGTTTGCAGTCATCTGCGAATTTCATTAGCCAGAGATCAGCTGTATTATCCTAGACTTCAGAGAAGTAGATAACAAACAGGAGAGGACCCAGGACCGAACCCTGTGGTACTCTGCTTGTCACTGGTCTGAAGTTGGATTTGGAGTCGGCTACTTTCACTGTGTGGATTCTGTCAGTGAGCCAGTTGGCCACCCATCTTGTGACATATGGATTTATGCCTAGTCCAGTGAATTTATCTATAATACTGTGTGGGGGATGGTATCGAAAGGCTTGGCAAGGTCAAGATAGGCTGTGTGTACTACCTTACCCTCGTCTTAGGCTCTGGTGACTACTTCAAAGAAGTCAATCAGGTTGAGGAGGCATGATCTAACTTTTACAAACCAAAACTGAGTGGGGTCCAGAGTTTGGGGGTTAGCTATGTCATTATTTATAAGCTCCAGGATTATACGTTCCATGGCCTGACATACGAGGCTCATCAGGCTAATGGAGCGGTAGTTCTCGTGGTCAGTGGTGCCACCCTCTTTGTAGAGTGGGATAACCATCACTGTACACCATTCCATAGGCAAGTAGCCTAAAGTGAAGCTATGGTTGAAATGGTTGAACATGGTACTTAGTTGGGGTGCCATTTCATTCTGTAGTTCATGAAGAACGTAGCCTGGGATGTTGTCCAGTCCCATGCATGCTATGTTCTTGGCTTTAGAAAGTGCGGTCTTTACCTGTGCATCCATGATTACAAGGGCTTTGCAATCTTCTGGTATGGAGATGGACTCTTTGGGGGGTGAGGGGGGTAACGTTTGCACTGAACCTGTCTGCCAGGATGTTGGCAATATCAGTTGGTTTGGTAAATGTAGTGCCATTGTGCTGTAGTTCTGAGCAGATCTGCGTGTTGCCATTGAGATTCTTGACATAGCTGTAGAAAGCTTTGTGGTTGTCTTTAGAACCCATGGTGATTTTATTTTCGTAACTAGCTTTGGAGGATTTTATGAGGGATCTCAGCTTCTTACTGAGGCTGACCAGGTAGTTCCTGCAATCATGGGATTTTACTCATTTTTTGCAGCAGTTTCTTCCTTCTGTTGTAGAGTTTATTTATGGCAGGGGACCACCAGATTGGCTTCCTTTTTTTTGAGGATAGCATCTCGGTTCTGTTGGGGATGGCACGGTCCATGCATTCGCGTATGTGAATATACAGTGCTTTTGTATATGAATCAGCAGTTGTGTCTCTATTTTCCATCTGTGTGGGTGACGTGAAGTTGGCCACTTCTGACTTAAGAATCAAGACGTTGGCTTTGGAGAATTTTTTTACGGTGGTTTCCTTAATGGGGGTGGGGTGGGATATGGATGTCTAGGGTGATTAACTTGTGGTCAGACCTGACCAGTGAGGAGGTGACCTCTGGCATGGAGCATCTGTTACTCATATTGGTAATGACCAGGTCCAGGATGTTGCTGCCCCTGGTAGGGGTATGGACAAGCTGATCCAGGGCATTGGAATTGATTAATTCCAGAAAATGTTGGGCAAATAATTTAGTACATGAGTAGGTTTCCCAGTTGATGGTGGGGTAGTTGAAATCTCCCAATTTTAGGGTATTGGTCTGTACCTTAATATTATCCAGTATATCGAGAAACATGGAGTGGGTGTCCTGGGGCATGGCAGGGGGTATGTAACAAGCTACAACCCGAATTGCAGTCTTGCCCAGTGTTAATTGTACTTGGATCATTTTGGATGCATTATGTTGTGCAACTAACCTGGAGGTGTGGATATCCTTTATGAATATGGACACGCCTCCTCCTTTAGTGTTTTGGTCCAGGTTAGGTGGCCGAAAGGTGTCTTAGGAATTGTAGCCTGGTAATGCAGGGCTGCTCTTTGGAGCCTTAAACCTGGTCTCTGTCACTGTACAGATGTCGATGTTCTCCATCTTAAGGAGTGCCGTGACTGCGTGCATTTTGAGGTTTAGACTTCTAGCATTGGGTAGTATTACCCTTAGATTTTGCTTGTTTGTATCTACTCTATATATGCTGATAACATGTAGTGGAGTCATACCTCACAACCATGCCTCTCAACCTCTTAGTGCAAGAAATCTGTCCAAAGGCTGTCCAAATGGAGGGACAATGGGCCCAAACTACTGACATATTTTAAATATTGCTCTTATAAATGTAGAATGTTGCCTGAGTGACAGGGTTTGTTTCAGCATACATGTTCGGAAGGATGTGAGTTCTTAAACTGAAATGTATGTCATCATTTACTGTCAGAAATCCACAGATCATCACAGTGATTTACCAGGGATATAAAAATAATGAATTTGTGGAACAGACCATAAATATGAGCAATAAATCTGGACATTCTGCAACAATCCAGAGAGTCGAGAGGTAGGCTCAAAACCCCTTAGTGCAACTAATCTGGACCAAACCTTACAAAGTGGAGGGAGAAAGGCATGACAATAGGGACATATCTGAAATAGTGGAGTAGATAAGCTGACACAGTTGCTGCAGTAACACCCTCATGTCTGTCCTAACATATATTGACTGAAATAGGAGAAGTCCAACACTCAATTACTTCTCATTAGTTAGTGACTGAAATCCTCACATCATCCCACTGATGTGTCAGAAATACACAGCACTTATGGGGCCAAGCAACAGTACATCCTACAAATAATATCTGGACATAACATCACATTAGAGAAACTACACTCAGCTGCTAAGCATATCACCAAAAACTGTCCAAACTACAGTCGGACTGACACAACACTAACCCAAATCCTCTAGGGGGAATTACACATGTATTGGCAAATATATCAGGCACTACAGGGATGTAAAAGCACTGAAAAACAGACAACAGTGTGAAAGTGCATACCCACAACTAATTCCACCACAGTCACAGTGACATACCGGTAAGCCAAAGGAACAGTATAGTATGAGGACTGTGTGAACAAAAACCTCTCAACATGTTTGTTACTCACACAATCCCCCTACATACACTGGCCCAATGCACAGTGTAGTATGATGCCTGATCATGGTATGGGACATGTCTCAGTCTAACCTACAAACATATACAGCTGACAGACCAGCAGAAACAGGAGCAGCATGCACAGGCAGATAGAAAATTAGCTATAACACATACATTCACTCCCTTCCCTACACAGACCAAATAACATTGACGCACTACCCTGCTACACAATCCTGACAGTCTGTCAACAATTGCCAGAAATACACAGACCTCTCAGCTGTACTGAGTCCAAAAGAATGTCCAGGCTTTCCCCTCATATATAAGACCTCTTCCACATAACATGTCTGGCAGTCTGATACATCACTGGGATGAAATCAGGAATGTAGGCACTAAGTAATGATATACCATACCTATAAAACTCTTACTGCATGACATCTGGACAAAGCCTGGCATAATTGTGGGACAGAGGCCAAAAACAGGGGCATATTTCAAATATTGCTGTTATAAACTGAGAAAGTTGCTGGTGTAACAGGTTTAGTTGTAACATATAATTTCTAAGGGATATGAGGTCAGAAACACAAATGGATATTAGTAGTTACCGACTGCAATCCCCAGAGTATGCTACTGATTTTCCAAAGACAAAAACAAAAACATAGGACTCCAAACTCTGGCCATTCTGCTGATAGCCCTACAGTTGAAAGTTATGACAAACACATAACACTGTCAGAGTTAAAAATCACGCAGAAACTCCATGTCCACACAAACCCTGTTAGCCTAGCATTAATCCAAATGTATAACAGGAATAGTTGCATTCTGCCCCTATGTCTGGAAAATTCTCCCCCATTTTGTTGGACTTTCTCAACAGTTTAGGTTGTAAGTTTTCCAAATACCCTCTGTGATGCTGTTGTTCACATATGAAGTCCTCCTCACTCGCAAGGAAAAGGGCCCACACCCACATGAAGTACTCAATTATAGGTGTGTGTTGCTATGCCATTGGCTATATGAATAACAACACAGCTGTTCTGCATGCAGTTAGTAAGTGGGGGACACCAACTGGTGCACAGGCCATCTGCTACTCATGAGCATTGCATACAAAAGGCAATCTGTTTCCTATGCAAAACAGATGTACACCCTACATCTATGTGTGTGTGTGTGAGTGAGAGAGAGAGGGAGAGAAAGAGAGAGAGAGAAAAAAACAGTGAAAAAAACAGCAGGATATAACCACCTATACTTGGGGAAAAAAACAGGTATATAGGTTCATAGGTAGGTACAAGGCTATCTGCCCAAAAGCATTTATAAGCCTAGCCGGAATGTGTTGGCTTTCACCGGCCCCTAAGATTAGTTCCCTGTGCCATAGCATATGCATTAACAACAGTCATCATTACACCATCAATTTCCAGCTTCATAAACATCACTCTATCAGACACTCATTTCATCCTCCAAAAACACTCTTGGCATACTGTTCCTTCAGGATAAACACTACCCCCTTTCTCATCCCATCCACACTATGATAGCACAATTGTGACCTGCCAACCATACACCTGGCCGTAGTCCCCTTCCATCTGGTCTCTTGCACACACAATATATCAACCTTCCCCTGGCCATCATATCAGCTAGCTCTGTCCTTATACCAGTCATACAGCCAACATTAAAAGTTCTTACCCTCACTACCACACTCCTAGCCTTTCTCCTCTCTTCCCGCCATATGAATGTTGTACATCCTCCAGGCTATGCCTGTGAATGCAAACACTACTGTGCTATTGAATGACTCGTGTGTTACAGCAATATTAGACAGTGTCACTAATTTTCTCCCATTGCCCCCCATGTTTGTGTGGCATCCTACAGATCTCCTTCTCTAATGGGTTGAGAGGGATGACTGGGCAGTGAGAGTGTGAATACAGTGTGCCATACTGACACAGAACAGAAATGTATATCAGGTATTACCTCTGCACATGTCAATATGAGTAGGTATATCTGGCTACCTCATAACAACAAACATGGGATGCAAAATATCAGTTAAAGAACCTGTATATGTTGTACACATGTGTAATCTTAGTCACTGTGCATCCAACATAGCGACATTTCTACAGCTACTGGTTGTTGCATTGCCCTGACACAGCCATGGGTACTACAATAAGCATAATTATCAGTTTGAAACTGGAGAGGTATCCAACTGTGTTATGACTTTATGTCCATGCCTACTACAAACAATTATATGAACACCTACATAGCTGTATGGACAGCAATACCTTACTTGTAAAACCTGCCTCCACCAAAGTAAACTAATCCCTCTTTGCTGGTCAGCAGCAATACATAAACCACATACTTGGTCCCTATATTGGCTGTACAGGGCAAAGTAGGAGCAGGCACCAACCTGGCATCAAGTCAGCTCATGTCTGAACAAGCTTATAAGGTCACAGGTGGATTACTATAAGGCTGCCTATTAGTACAAATTGGACACATCCACCAATGCCAATCACAAGGCAATCTGTCATTTTGTCTGAAATCTCAGAGGCAACAAACCAACCCAACCTGTAATGGTGGTAAATCAGACCACATATACACACACAACATAGCTATAGCCAATCTGCTGCATATAGGATTAAGGTAAACATCACCCCCTTGGCTCAGCAGAACTATACGTGGCTATGCACAGCATCTGCACCCCTCCCCTCATCACCAGTGAGCAGGTACATATTGCGTACTGAAAGGCAACAAATGTAAGTATCCATGGGATATGATAACTTCCCTGTCCACATCCTACATGAACTCAGGCATGTGCTCCCAGCTCCATTACATACTGTAGTCACACCAAGCCTCAGCATCATCCACACCCCATCTGCATGGAAGATGGCCAATGTCATCTGTCTACACAGACCTGAATGAGGAATAGAGGCTTATGAAATTAACAGGCCCTCATTGGGGGGGATATGACACATCTGGACCAGGAATACAATGCAAGCTGATACTGTGCTGATAGATTACAGGGGTATGGTGTGGTTGTGAGTGGTGGGTACTGGTATTCAATGTACACGTACAGGTTCTGTACATATGTTTGCCAAATGTATGAGTTCCTGTGATGTTTCCCTGTTTATGTCTTTCAGGCATAATGTCGCATCAGCGAAGGGCAACAGTTTCAGCGGCTGAGATAACCATAATCATAGAAGCCATACTACAGAACCATGCAATAATGTTTGGCCGGAGCCAGCAACATCTGCAGGAGAGGACTGCTGTGTGGGATGACCTTGTCCACATGGTAAACAATGTCATCCTGCATGCACGTACATATGAGCAGGTCCAGCATCATGCAACCGACCTCATACCCCATGCCCGGCAAAGGGCTGCTGCTATGACCAGGGATTGCACAGCCACAGATGGGGGCCCAGTCATGCAGCCCCACTGACACCCACCAAGAAGATCCTTGCCAACCTTAGTGCAACCATCCCAGTACAACATGAGGGTACAGACCCTCACATGCTGGAGGTGGGTGGCACCCAGACAATGGATGAGGAGCATGCAGGTAAGGCCCCAGTGGAGATTAATAGACTAGTGTAGCAGACATACTTGTATCTGTAGAGTATCTACATGCATGTGTCAGGTCAGATTGCAGTTGTGGATGAGGTGCACAGAAGTGCACATCTATAGTGAAGGACAGCAAATTGTGTAGTATTGGGGGTTGTACTGTAAATGTGCAGACATGCTGCATCCATCCTGTACCAATGCCACATGTGAGTCTCCTGACAATACCTCTCTCCCACAACTACCTAGGTCCCTCTGGTCTGCATGTGGGACAGCAGCTTGAAGCTGGTGAGTATGGAATTGTTCTGTTGTGGTTTGTCAATACCATAGGCATGTGAAGGGTATGCAATTTACCATGCACACAACTGTCACTCATAGCTGTATTGCTTTATGTGCATGTTCACCTGTGGTGGGATTAACTGCATTGCATCACAGTGGCCACCACAGGGGCCTATCTGAAAAGAATGTAACATTCCTGTAGCATACCTCACAACCTGTTAGGTCAAGACTTCAGAGATCAGCAAAATGGGGGGACAAATGGCCTAAGGTAGGGACATGTTTGAAACATTACTCTTATACAGTGGATATAAACAGTGTACACACCCCTAAGATGCCAGGTCTTTGTGATGTATACAAATTGGGACCACAATATGTCAGCCCACACCTTTTCCAACCTTTAATGTGACCCATAGCATGAACAATTCACTTGTAAAGCCAAGCAATCTGTTGAGCATCAAATATGGAGTATACAAACCTTACAATAAGCTGGATGCATACGTGTGCACACCCTGCAAATAATATTTTATTGTGACGGCTTGTGATTTACTGACAGCATTCAGTCTGTTTGGGTACACATCTGCCATCAAGTAAAGGCACCCTGAGTAACATCAAATAACAGTCTGCTGTCCAAGTAGGATTTGCTCAGTTGCCTGAGACAGCAACAGCCATGGCTTGCAGAAAGCTTACAAAGCAGCAAAGGGATCTCATATTTGAAAGGTATCACTCAGGAGTAGGGTACAACTACATTACCACAGCATTGTATACACCATAGAACACAGTGGAGACAGTCATCAAAAGGTGGATTAAATATGGGACAACAATGCTGTTGAAAAGAACCTGACATCCCTCCAAAACTGATAAAAAGGCATGTCCAAACCTGGTTAGGGAGGCTGCCAGGAGACATACAACACTAAGGGTGTTGCAGGAATCTCTTGCAAGTACTGGTGTTGTGTACTACATGTGAGAATAATCTCCCATATTCTGCATAAATCTGGCCTATGGGGTAGGGTCAGAAGATGAAAGCATTTCCCCACACCGAAGAACATCCAGGGCTGGATACAACTTGCAATACAGCACATAAAGTCTCCCAAAGGCAGGTGTAAAAATGTGTTATGGTGTAATGAGACTATTGATACCCAAAAGGTATGTGTGGTGCACAGGCAGCACTTCTCTTCACCTGAAGACTGCCATCCCCATGGTGAATCATGCTGGTGGCATTGGCCTGCTGTGGGGATGCTGTTCTAAAGCCAGAACTGGGCCTGTAGTCATGGTGGTGGGAATTATGAACAGTTCAAAATAACACTCACATCTGTCCCAAATCCATCAGGTTTCTGCAAGAACACTGAGAATGGGGAGGGGTGTCAGGCTTCAACATGACAAAGACCCAAAGCATAGATCCAAAGCTAGCTAAGAATGGCTCCACCTGAACAAACTCATGGTTATTGATTGTCACAGCCAGAGCCTAGACCTAAACCCAATAGCAAAACCCCAGTGTGACCTGACGAGAGCTGTGCACATGAGCTGCCATTGCAATCTGACAGAGATGGGGAACCTTTGCAAGGAAGAGTGGCCAAATAACGCCAAGATGTGCCATGCTGATAGACACCTTCCCAAGAAGAGTAAATGCTGTAAGTCACGTAAAGGTGCTTCAACAAAGTATCATTTTAAGGGTGTGCACACTTATGCAACCACCATATTGTACATATTTAATTCATTATATTTTACATGTAACATATTTGTTTGTTTATCGATTGTATTGTACAAGTCATATGTCACATGAAAGGTGGGTAATATATATGAATGCATTATTGCGCTCTCATTTTATATATTACAAGAAAATGGCATGTTAATAGAGTTGTGTACACTTATCATATCCACTGTAAGCTTAGAAGGTTGGGGGTGTAACAGGAATTGTGTGACCATACATTTACTGCTGGTTTTGAGGTCTGAAACTCAACGTATGTCATTAATTAGTGATATCACTACTCAGATCATCCCAGTTACACAACATTGGCAGAATTAATGAAAGAATTTGAGGTGAAATTATTTAAACTAAAGAGATTGCAACTAGAAAATGGGTATTTGGAACGTAACATTCAACTCCGCCTTGTTCCAAAAGGCTTACGGGTATGGCGATACCCGAATGGCAGTGAAAGAAACATGGACATGATAAAAGAACTTCACACTATTTTCGACAATACTGGGGTGCAAATTATGGAGGTTATGGTCAAATTTAATAACCTCCGTATTGAAGAATTGACAAAATTGTTGGATGATGTCCATGAAAAAATTACACACGACCTATTGTTTGATCAATATTTTACTAACTATGTCAATATCGTCAAAGACATTGACAATAACTGTGATATTTTGTATAACAAAAAATCGGAGAAGTTACAGTGTGACATAGTAGCATATCAAAAAGGCAAGGTGTATCCAATAGCAACCATGTCTTCCACTCGTAACAGCTTGACGGATGAAGTAACCAATCAGGATGAGGATGTAGAGGATGGGGCGGTGACGGAAACAGCAGCAGGTTCTTATAGTGCCGCCGTCAGGGGTGCAGACCCTTTAGAAGAAGTACCGAGGAGGTCGGAGAGAATAAAGCAGCAGAGTTACTTCCAGGGAAACGACAGGTTCCGAACGGATCCGCAAGCGAGGAGAGACTATCATTGGAAAAATCAACGAGAGGAGTGGCAGTCAACCAGAAGAAGGTAAATAAAACAATTTTCTGGTTGCACGATTCAGCTGTGTGTGATGAAGACTGTTATATCTGTTTGAACAACAGTCAAAAAACACACATGGAGAATGTTATTTCTAGTTGCTCCTTTACACCCATTAGACTCAATTCGGAAGTCTTGAACTTCGAGTTCAGTGTTTTTAATGACATTAACAATGAGAAAGTAAGCGAGATTAGTTTGTTTACTGAAACCATTCGGGACAATATATTAACGGAAAGTGTACGTAATTATGACTGTGTATTTGAAGATGCAAGTATAACTAATGTAATGAAAATGTCAAACATTTTTAATGGTACGTTATTTAATTTAATTTCATCTGACGAAAACAGTTATGGTGATAACAGTTTGGAAGCAGTATGTGATTTGCATGACGAATGTAATCTGGATGTTGTGAGCGTCGACAATGATAACAGTTTTATGCAGACAAGTTTGTACTATGTTTTGGGGGGATTTAATGAAGGAGAATTGGACACCTTTAGTGCCAACCAAATTAATGGTGATGAGTGTATCACAAATATAAATATGGATATAGGCATTGTAGAAGGTAACACCTCTACTGCAGGGGTGACTAATTGTAAGCACACAACACAGGTAATTCCACAAGTGGATGAATCCAATAACTGCTACAATGATGATGACACTTTAATGCAGATGAGTATGCACAAGGTTTTGGGCGGGTACGATGAATTGAGTTTTGACTCATCTAACATAAACAAAACCAACAGTGAGAGGTACGTAGTAGACAACGACGTAAACATAGTTACCATGGAAGGTGACATCCCCACAATATGTAGTAATGAATGCATAGAAAAAACACAGATTAATCAATATATGGAAGAGTTTCAAACTTCTTATGCAGAAAGTAATAATGGATGTCTCACCACTATATCGAATCCTAAGATAATCTTTAATACTACAGGAGACTATAGGCTATTCAACTATTCTAGTACAGAATTCAATATACATCATGCTGATATACTAGCAAAAGGTTTCAATTTTGTACCATGTAGAAGAGGTAATGTTGTTGACACACTTAGGGATTTAAAACTATTTACACGTAAACTAAATTTACTTTCTTATTTTGGATATAAAAAGAATGGTGAACAAGTATCTAAAAACACTGATTTACGTAAACCAAGTTATTTTATTCCACCATATAACAATATGGTACATATTTTTGAAAACCTGTGTGAAATGGATATTAGACAGTTATACAAAGATAATAAAGTAGTATGTCAGAGTAATCTAAAACAGGAACATGTGGAATGTATTCAACATATAAGTGGCAACAAAAGTGTACGTGTAATGAAGCCTGATAAGGGTAATGGAGCTGTAATAATGGATAAAGTGGATTATGATAGTGAAATGTTAAGGATGTTAGCAGAGGACAACTATGAGGAAGTGAGTTTAAATGAGGTTAATAGAGCTTACAGAAATATTGATTTATCCCTAGAGGATATGTTATATCAAGGGCAAATCGATGAAGAAGAATTTTTCTTCATGACAAACAAACACCCTGTGGTTAGTGGGATCTTTGGTATTCCAAAGATCCACAAAGGTATTAACAATGTCCATTTCAGACCGATTGTTGATGGTAAGAGAAGTAAAGTGTCATTCATAAGTCAATACTTAGATTTAAAATTGAAAAATGGCTTAAACAGTTTTCCGTACATTACTAAAGATTCTTGGCACTTTTTGGAAAAGATTAGGAACATAGAAACACAGAATGATATCATATTTGTGACAATTGATGTAGTCAATTTATTCAGTGTTATACCACACGACATCGGTCTGGAATGGTTAGAAGAGCAATTATTGATTAGTGGAGTATACGAACAAGATCAGATTAATCTATATGTAAGATTAATGGACATAGTACTCAAGAATAATTACATTTTCTTTGAAGGGTACAGGTTTCGTCAGAGAACTGGGGTGGCGATGGGGCAGCATGTGCCCCCATATACGCCAATTATATCATGGCATATTGGGAGAACAATTTTGTGTTTAAAAGTGAATTTAAACCATATATTAAGCTATTCACCCGTTTTCTGGACGATATTTTTATTGTATGGCAGGGAGAAGGAAAGATTCTTGAGAGATTCATCCACTATATAAATCAAACAGTATGGTTTTTAAAATTTACCCATGAAGTCAATAGGGAAGAAATCAATTACTTGGATGTAAGTTTAACATACAACATAAATAAGAACTCTATATCATCAAAAATTTACAGAAAAACAACATTTTCAAACTCCTATTTGCATTACGACAGCTGGCACCCGGAGCATCAGAAAAGATCAATTGTCAAGGGACAATTTATCAGGGCAGCAAGTATGGTCAGTGACGAGTTAGAATTTGATAAGGAAATTAGATTTATGATGGAATTGTTTTCCAATAGGGGTTATCCTAGGATTTTATGTGAAGATATTAGGAATGAAATATTTACAAAAAGAAGAAGTGGACAGATGGAGTCCATATTGAGGAGTTCATATTCTGTCTGCATTAACAATGTTAACAATCATTCAAATCATGACTTAGGGGATGAACACATTTTATATGTTATCACCTTCAATGCAGATACGAACACCATTAAGGATATTGTTGAAAAACACTGGAAAACATTTAGCAAGTTAAAAGAGTTTCAAGGTTATACTTCATACAAACTTAAGTTCATTTATCGTAGGGATAGAGCATTGAAACAAATTTTTGAGAGAGGTAACGTGTACCCGGATGCTCATGTTAACAGCAACAAAGGAACAAACAAGTGTGGTAGATGTAGTACATGTCCCTATGTTATGAAAACAGGATGTAAACTTACAGTAAATAGTACAAGTATTAGGATTAATGGCAAGTTTAACTGTCATTCTACTAATGTGGTCTATTTAGCTAAATGTGACAAATGCATGGCATTTTATGTGGGAAAGACATGTAGGAAATTTAGGGAGAGAATTAAAGAACATGTCTTGGATATTCAACATCAAAAACCCACTAATGCCTTAGCTCGTCACATAATTGAACACAACGACCACAGATTTTCCTTTTGTGTACTAGAACAGTTAGTTCAGGATCCACAGGGCAGGTTAACTGAATACCATTTAGATGTTTGTGAAATTAAATGGCAGATGATATTGAATGCACATTTTACTCCAGGGATAAATGAATTTATAACTATTAAACCATATCTTAGGCTCAAGAACATACTGGGGAAATAATTACATTTAATGGTTAACCGGTATAACAGACTAAGTCTCACATTGAATCTCATCACTGGTTAGTGGTATGAATAAAATACGATTTTGTATATCATTAATAACACAGGTAGTATCCATTAGAGTTCAGAATCGTGGTTGAGTAACTACGGATTAGCTTTAAGGATTTTTAATATAATATTTCAGGTGTTTTTTACATCACACTTACATATTCTTCACACAATATATGTGTTGCTACAACATATATATATTTTTAATATATTTTACTATTACAAAAGTGTAAGTTTAAATGGATATACAGTATTGTATTTTTAAGTTGAGTGTATGAGTGAGACAATTAGAAGATACAAATATGCTGAGTTAATTAGAGCAACAATATGGCGTAATTAATTAATTTGTATAATGATCAGTATAAATTATGTGATTACCAACACTCTGAGGAAGTCTTACGACGAAACCTAGGTCAGTGTTGGTTCCTGCTGTGGTCTGTTGTTTAATAAACCTTTTGGGAGAACTTCGTGCCTTCGTGATTAATTGCATCCCAGTTATGTATCAGACAAACAAAGGGGTTATGGGAAACAGAGCAAACATATGAGCCAGAAATCTACACATCCTGCAAGGATCTGTACAGTTGTGAGGTATGTTCTGTAGTACTTGCCATTGTACTATACAGGTGAACAGCAATGATGTGTACATGGGTGCATTCTGTGCTGGGGAAGAGCAATCACCCACTAACACTACTCATGAATCCCAAAGCTCTATATTGTTAGTTACATGTAGTAAAACTGGCTGCAATGCATGATATTGAGGGCTGTGTGTCATGCATGTCACCATTTGGGTAATGTGAGATCTGTGTAACAGATTTGTGCCACCTCATCTGTAAGTGTGTGTGTGGGTGTGTGTGTGTGTGTGTGTGTGTGTGTGTGTGTGTGTGTGTGTGAGAGTGTGTGTGTGTGTGTGTGTGTGTGTGTGTTGGTTGGCATATCATTGTTGTCCACACTATCCCTGCACATGGTGACAATGCCCACACATACTCCATCACCAGTGGCCACAGATGATGGACAGCTAGCAGGTGGTGGCATGGAACAAGCTAGTGTGATGACTATGGCAGGTGTGAGTGTAGACATTGGCCATAGCCAGAGTGCAGGTGATGTCCCACACAGGTGGATGGACAGTGGTGCTCACAGGAAGACTACTGCTCATCAAGCCGCTGTTGCAAGTGCCACAGCAGGTCTCACCAGATGTATATTTTGGGGTGTCATGGATGCACAGGCACATAGTGAATGCCACACCAGGCAAAAACTCAGGGTGGTGGATGCAAGTCTTCCTGGTTTACGTGGTGACACACATGAACTTGTTGAGGCCACACATCAAAATACCGAGGTCATGAATAGACAGTGGGGTCTTGTTGAGGCCACACATCAAAATACTGAGGTTATTAATAGACAGTGGGGTGAGACCTTGGCAACTATTGACCGTGGCATGTCTGTGCTAGAGGGTGTGGTGGGACATGAGCATCGGCCACGTGGACATAGGTCAGCGTCAACAACAGCTGAGAGTCTATGAGGCCATGCACCTTCACACTCCTGTAGTGACAGTGACACCAGAACTATTGAAGTAGAGTTGTTGTCCACATCACACCAAAGCAGGCCATCAGCACGTGGTCCTGGCCAGTCCTGTCAGGGACATGGATCCAGAAGATGGCAGTCACCATCAGGAAGCAGTACTGCATCTGGCCTTTGGCCTGGTGTTGCCAGTAATACCCCTGGCAGGACCAGTTCCCAAGTCCAGGGCCAGAAATTGTGAACTGGACACCTTGCCATGTATGGTCCACAGCTGTCCAACATACCCCTGTGTAGGGCAGCCATATGGTGTGACTGTGTGCATACATACACACATCTGTATCACAGGCATGTCACCTCTAGACACACACAGCACCTCTGCACAGCCTGTCTATTGGATACCTTTCCAAACACACACACACATGATGTCAACCATATGGCCCAGCCTAGGTCTCTGCAAACTCACACCACACCCTGTGCATATGATGATACCTGTGCACATCCCTGTCATCCATAATATCGCTACAGAGACATGCTAATATGGGTCTGATGCACATGGTGAATATAGTACAGTGTAGCTATGTAATACTGTGTAAGGTGCTCTCTGCTTGCATTTGTTATGGGTACACATACAGGTGTATGTACCTTATTAGCCAAGATGCATTATTGTTGTTAGTACCACTGACTGAACGTAGTCTGACATGCTGTATTCTCTTTGTGTTCCAGGTGTCTGTATGTCTGCAGGCTGTGGCCCTGCAGACATTCCCAAGAGGGAGTATGGCAGAGTGGGCATACAGCGACCATGTCATAGGAAAGGTACATCTTTATATGTACATGTACCAGGTGTGTATGCATGCAACAGTGTGCGAGGGACACTGTTGTCAGACAGTGTGACCTTGCATACATATCCCTTGTCACAGACAGGTAACATTCAGACATATCACCTCAGTGTTGTGTAGTATCACAGGCTCATACATATAGAAGTGGTTACTGCAGTGCTGTCAGCAGGTCCCTCACAAGCATAGCCATTACATTAATTGCAACAGATTCACCTGTCAAAACCTGTTGGCCCTGCCATTTCTTTCCCATACACTCAACTCTGATGCAGTTCATGTGTATGACAGGTTTGTGGTATGTATTCCTGAGTTCACTGGGTGGAATAGGGAGAGAAAATGATATATCCTTTGCATACACACAGTAAGGACTGACACAGGGGATGTGCATACAGTAACACAAACACAGCTGGCAATAGACAGATTAGTAAAATGACATATCCATTTTGATGTACTGTAGTACTATATACACATACTGTAGTACTACATACACATGACATGTCCCACATAGATTATATGCATGGGACATAACACTCTACCTCTTAAAACATGTAATGTTCTGAATGCCTTCATGGATGGTGAGATAACCCACCAGAAATAGCATGTGGAGTCATGTATTGCTCCTATAAGCCTGGACAAGTGATAGTGTAGCAGATGTTGAAATCAGCATGATGTTTCATTCAGGTATGATACCTGATGCTGGCATGTGTGTCACTACACTCACTGTGGCTGATTTGGCAACAATATCACATGGGCATTGTTAAGGAACACAGACCACATATGGGTTGCAAACATCTGGATATTCCATTGACATCTGTACAGAGGACTGATATGGCCTGCACAATGGTTTAACATGATGTATGTGAGGCAGATGCCGTTACCATGCTATATAAAATAATGCCATCGAGAGGTGGTAAACAGGCATGGATGGTACACACATCAAAATGGTATCAGCCAAACAGTATATGATCTTCACCCAAACACACAGTTGCCAGTATTGAGATTAGAACCTCTACCTATTTAGGTATTACTACTATAGTGCTACACAGTTATCAGACACACCACAGAGTTTACATGAGTTCACCTAGTCCCAAGGTACTTCTAAGGTGAATGACATCAGCAGGCCTAATGAAGTAGGGTGATGCGAAGTGTACAGGGTGGTACACAACTCACAATGGTGTAACCACATACTAAGTGATTTTCGCACAACACTTGTCAGTATTGAGATTAGAACCCCTGCCTATCTAGTTATTTTTACTATAGTGTTACGCAGTTATCAGACACTCCACAGAATTTACATTATTCTGTCTAGTCCAAGGTACTTCTAAGGGGAATGACATCAGCAGGCCTAGTGAAGTAGGGAGATGGAAGTTTACAGGGTGGTACACAACTCAAAATGGTATAACCCACACAGTATGATTCACACACAAACACACACTTGCCTATATTGAGATTAGAACCCATGCTTATCTAGTTATTTGTATTATAGTGTTACACAGTTATCACATGCGCTACAGAGCTTATTGGCCTGACAACTGGCAAAAAGTGCTGATAAGTGGAATGACATCAGCAGGACTGATAAAGTAGGGCAGTGGGTGGGAAACATATCAAAATACTCCTTCCAACAAACATACACACACACTTACACACCCACACACACATATGCCGGAACTGAGAGTAGAACCCCTGTCTATATAGTTACTTGTATTATACTGTCATGCAGTTTTCACACTCACTACAGAGCCTACTGGACTGATAACTGGCCAAAGGTGCTGATAAATGCACAGCTGAGGTAAACTATTACAGGTGCCAGAAAGTCTGCCTTCAGTTTTTCCCTTAGATCTTGCTAGATCTTTCTCTGTTGCACTTCAAATAGCCTAATAGCTTTGCACTTCAACAAGTTTTTATATCAATTATTCTAGCACACCTGAGAGACATCACCAGTAGTCATTCCTCACAGAATTAGCTCCAGTACTTAGTAGTCATGACCACCCCTCCTGGCATGATTAAAGTGCAGTTCTCTGTGCTTTTGCCCATTATCCTGGTGCACATGGGCATCCTGAGGCACTGTTGCAACTGCCTCATGTACACAGACAACCCTCTCCTCTAAACTCCCAGCACTTAGACTTATGAGAGATACCTCTATATCACCAAATTGAAAGATATGCACTCTCCAGCAAAAAATGGACGACCTGGTCAAGAGGAGAAGGGCCATCACCTGCACCACACCACATGGAACACTTACCCCTCCAGAACACCCACTATCACATTTCTGGCATACAAACTAAAACCAAACATCCACCTTCACAGAGGCACTCAATAGACATTTACCCAAACAGCAGAGACCAAGACAGACACACAATCGACCACCACAAGACAGCACAAACCACAGGACACAGATCTCGCCTACACAGTGTGCCCCTCAATCTATGCCCCTAAGGCTAACCACATTGCCCAATGCAATAATCATAGATGACTCAATAGTGAAGCACACAGATGTCCCACTCACTAGGTTGAATATGGAGAAGGTAACAGTCACCTGTCTATCAGGTGCCAGAATCCAACACATAACACACCCAGTCAGATAACTCCACAACAACTACAAGTATCACTCTGTCATTGTCCATGTGGGTGGGAATGACCTGAGATGCACCTCCCTGGACTGCATGAAAAGAGACATAGTGGAGCTCTCCGATTATGTGGGCGAGGCAGGTATGGCAGTAGGCCGGAGCAGTATACTACTGTCACCCAGAATGATACCACAGGACAAACAACAAATGATCAACTTCATCAATTGGATTAAGTATCTGGTGTCATTCTCAGGGGAGCTAGTATCTGTTTGCTTGGGATGACATGACTGACAGACTGTGATGGCTTGCAGATATGGCCTGCATCTGTCACCCCTGTGTTTCCAGTTACTGGCTAAGAGTCTTGCCAACATTATAGTGACTTATTAGGCGGTGTTCCAAATCAAATTACCACCTAACAGCTATACATAAATGCAATCTGAGGGTCATGCTGCTCAACACTAGACATCTAAATCTCGAGATGCAATCACTCGAAGCACTCCTCAAAATGGAGAACATTGACATTTTTGCTGTAACTGAGATCTGATTTACAGCAGCAGACAACACCCCTGCACTACCAGGCTATAGCTCATTCCACATTTATCAGCCCCAAAACATGGACCATAGCTCCAAATTCATAAAGTATATGCACACCTCCCAACTAGTATCCCAGCATAATGCATCTGAGATACTTCAGGTACAACTTGCATTGGGTAATAGTGCAGTCTAGGTCATAGCCTGCTATAGGTCCCCATCCATGTCCCTAGACTCTCAATCACCATTCCTCAACACCCTGGAATCTATGAAGGTCCAACCCAACACTCTCATACTAGGATACTTCAAATACCTCTCCATCAACTGGGAAATATACTCTAGCATCAATACACTGGCCCAACGTGTCCAGAAAATCATCAGTTCCAGTGCCCTGGACCAGCTCATTCTGACACCCAGTAGAGGAAGCAGCATCTTTGACCTGTGTTGATTATTAACATATAGGACTGGTGCTTGACAACAGTAGTCAATCCCTACATGGTCAGATCCAACCATAAAGTAATCGCCATGAAAATCTACATCTTACTTACACCCTTACAAAGGTAACCATCTTGAAGAACTTCTTCAAAGCTGACTTTGGACTCCTAAAAACAGAGGTGGCTAACTTCACAGCACTTGTGCCAATGAAAAATACTTGTATGACTGCGGAATCATACACAAATACACTCTACAAACATGTACATAAATGCATAGAACTAGTCATACCCAAATGAACCATGACACTCTCCTCCAAACACCGGTGGCCAATTTGATGGTCCCCTGTCATTAATAACCTGTATAACAGAAGGAAGAAACTGTTGCAGAAAAAAGGTGGATTCCCAGGAGTGATAGATCTCCCTTATTAGCCTCAACAACAACTTTAGATCCCTCATGAAATCATCTAAAGCCAATTATGACTGCAGAATTGCAGCAGACACTGATGACAATCACAAAGCCTTTGATAGTTATATCAAGAACCTCCATGGCAATACCCAGAATTGCTCTAAGTAACTGCACAATGCTACATCCTATAATGAGCCAACAGATATTGCCAACATTCTTGCCAACACATTTAGTGCCAGCTTTACCACTCTCTCCCACCTAGGGGAACAATCAGAATGCCAGAAGAATGCCAGACACCCAGGATTACTGCAGCCCAGGTTAAACCTGCATTGTCCACGGGCAAGAATACAGCTTCCATGGGACACAAAATATCTATGGCTGTGTTCTACATGAATTACAAAGATACCTGGCACCACATCTGTGTTCCCTGTTTAGTCACAGCCTCACCTCAGGCTTTGTCGCTCCCAAATGGCACACTGCTACAGTCATCCCTCTCCATAAAGTGGTAGTGACTATAGATCCTGGGAATTATTAGCCCATTAGCCTGATTAGTCTGATATGTACAGCTATGGATCACATTATCAGGGATCTGATCAACAAACATATAGGTAATCTCCTAACTCTGGACCCCACACAGTTTGGCTTTGTGAAAGGGATATAATACCTGCTCAACTTGGTTGACTTCTTTGAGTAAGTCACCAGGGCTGTGTATGATGGTAATGGTGATGGTGATACAGCCTACATCAATCTGGCCAAGGCTCTTGATACCATTCCTCAGTCATGAATTATTTATGAACCCACCAAACTAGGCATCAACCCCTATATCACCATGGGGGGGGGGGGTTGCAAATTGGCTCACAGATAGAACACACAGTGTGAAAGTAATGAGCTCCAAGTCAGACTGCCAACCAATCATGAGTGGAGTCCCACAGGGATCATTCCTGGGTCCTGTTCAGCATCTACTTCTCAGGAGTCCAGGCCAACACAAAAGGACTCTGGCTGACCAAGTTCACAGACAAATGCAAGCTGGGAGGCATCATTAACTCCACAAGTGATGCAGACATCTTACAGAAAGGTCTCAATGAGACCACTGACTGGTGTGGAAACCATGGCCTGAAGCTTAACACTACAAAATGCATTATCAATCCCTTTGGTAAAAAACTCAGTTCCCACTAAGTACCACATTGATGGGAGCCCACTGAACACTGTAGGCATTATACAAGATCTGGAGACACAGACTGACAGCAACCTCTCCTTCAACCACCACATTGCCACTGTGGTCAGGAAATCCTTCTATGTGGCACATCTCAATACCAAGAGTTTTGCATCTAGGAAGAAAGCGGTCATCGTCTCTGTGTACTCTTCCATCATTAGACCAATCATCAAGTATAATGGCCCATTTGGAATTTACCTCACTAGACACCTGTGACAGCTGAAGAGGCCACAGAAGTACCTCACAAAGAGGATCTTATGCATTAAACATGTGTACTATATAGACAGACTCAAAAGACTCCAGCTATTCTTTGTCTCATATCACCTACTTATTGGCGATCTCTGCTTGACTTGCAAACCCATATCTGACCCAGCTCTTTTACAAATGCTACATCTAAAGACATCACAATCCCTCTGCACCACACACTGCAGGGGCCTCATCCTCATTACCACAATCAAACACAACATGCTCGAGGGACAGTATCCTCATCCTGAGACTGCACATGCCCTGGAATTAACTTCCCATACATGTCAAGCAAAGCACCTAGATGACACTGTTCCAGAGAAATCTTGATGAGTGGATGGGTAATAGAAAGTTCAGCCCAGGGATCACTCCAGTGGCTCTACTTGATGGAGGCACTGGGAGCTAATGTCTGGTGGCACAATGACAGGGCACTTCTATGGGCTAGTCTTGTAAAGGCTCCAGGGCCATTAGCCTAGTACACATCTATGAAACTATAAGGGGAGTGACATCAGCATGACTGATAAAGTAGGCCAGTGGGTAGGAAAACTATCAAAATACTTCATCCTGCAAACATACATGCTTACACACACATTCGGCAGATGTGAGAGTAAAACTCCTGCCTATCTAGCCATTTTGTGCTACAGTATTACACATTTATCACATGTGCTACAGAGCTTACTGGGCTGACACCTGGCCAGAGGTGCTGATAAGGGGAATGACATCAGCAGGAGTGATAAAGTAGGGCAGTGGGTGGAAAACGTATCAAAATACTTCTTACTACAAACATACACACACACTTACATGCACACATGCTGGATCTGAGAGCAGAACCTCTGTCTAGCTAGTGATTTGTACTATAGTGTTACGCAGTTATCACATGTACTACAGAGCTTACTGGGTTATCAATTGGGCAAAAGTGCTGATAAGAGGAATGACATCAGTAGGAATGATAAAATGGGGCACTGGGAAGTGTTGTGGGTGGGAATGGCCTAAAACTGTTTCACCTACAAACAAACAAACAGACACACACTCCCTCACTCTCGCATACGCAACTGTCTCACAGACACACACACACACACAAACACACACACACACGCACACACACACACACACGCATGCACGCATGCACGCACGCACACACACACACACACACACACACACACACACACACACACACACACACTTGCCAGTATTGAGATTAGAACTCCTACCTATCTAGTTATTCGTACTATAGTGTTATGCAGTTATCTCATGCACTGCAGAGCTTATAGGGATGATCAGTGTCTAATGGTACTTCTAAGGTGAATGACAGCAGTAGACCTTGTGAAGTAGGGTAATGTGAAGTGCACTGAGTAGGAGAGGCTCCGAATACTTAAACCTACAAACAAACACACACACACACACACACACACACACACACACACGATGTAATATTATAAACCCAACCTCAGTATTGTTACACAATGTGGCTCACCTTTTATGCTGGCATTTGCAACTGTTTACAACTGGTATGCCACTGTCCACAGCAGGACATCACTGTATGCCATACAGACTATATTTGTGTGTGACTCACTCTGTCTGTGTCCCCCTGTTTCTCTCTCTCTCTCTCTATCACTGTGTGTCTCTCAGTTCCCCGCATTTACATGTGTGTATGCTTTACAAATGTTATCTGATGTCCATATATATGTATGTGTATCTCACACAACAGATGCAGATATATCACATATGGGCCACCTACAGCTAGCTGAGGGTTATCCTGTCTGATGCATGTGTGTGTGTGTGTTGAGACATTTGAGGTGTACATAGCTGTCTGTATGCACAGACATATACACACTACTGTCATATATTCCAATGTGGGATCCAACATGTCCTGTGATTCTCTAAGTATAGGAGCAAGCCCAGTGGGACCTTTTATAGTTAGAGTGAGACTTCATTCCAGAGAAAGGTTGTGTGCTACAGCCATACCTCTCAGGAGTACACAGGACTTTCCTCAGGGTACTTGTTTTGTTTAGCAGACATTTTCTGACATATCTGTAGCCTGAAATTGCAACATATTGTGTCTTTACCTAGTCCCAGACATCCTCAGATCATCACAGTCCTATACCAGAAGAATACTAGTTGTATGATGCATAGACCAATATTATGAGGGCAGCTATGTAAGTTCTTGCCCAACAAGGCCATTTGTGAGGTGTGGCTACAGCCAGTTTACTAATGACATGGCTGTGTAAATAGTCCAACTACCTGGTGCTATACTGGCTGGGGATCTCCTGCTTGTATGGTATCTTTCTAACCTGAGATATCATATCCTTATGTGGGCATACCTCTCACCTGCACATTTATTGGTAGGTTGTCCAGGTGTTTGGCTAGAGGTTTCATAATTTCTACATAAACTTAGGTTCATAGGTTCATAGGTTCATACTAGGCTATCTGCCCTAGGGCATTTATAAGCCTAGCCAGAGTGTGTTTGGCTTTTGCCACCCATTTTAAAATAATTTTGCTATGCCCTTTTTTGAGGTTAGTATACTGTGCCTCTGTCTAACAGTGACACAGAAGTGATACCCGGGGTAAACCTACGATCTCCCATCCACTCATCAAGATTCCTCTTGAAGAGAGTCAATGAGGGACTCTGCCTAACCTGGACTGGGATTTTATTCCAGAGTGAAGGGAGCCTCTGGGTTATGAATCTGTCCCTCCAGCATGTCCTATTTATTTCAGTGCTGAGGTTCAAGTCACTTGACCGCGTAGCTCGATGGGATTTGGATTTTCTGAGGTGCAGCATGTCCATTAATTCCGGGTTGGACATGGCTTTATACATCAGGCACAGATCGCCTCTGAGCAGGCGGTATGCCACTGAGTAGAGCTGGAGTTTCTTTAACCGGGCAGCATATGGCATCTGTTTGAGCTCTTTGATCCTCTTGGTGAGGTACTTTTGGGGTCTTTCCAGTTGCTGCAGGTGTCTGGTAAGGTACATCCCAAAAGGGGCATTGTACTCAATTATGGGCCTGAGGAGGGATGAGCAAAGAGGCACGATGACCTCCCCTGATCTAGATGTGAATCCCTTCATGATTAGGTGGGCTATATAAAATGTTTTTCTAACCACTTTGGCCACGTGGTTGTCAAATGAGAGATTGCTATCAACTTGGGTCCCCAGGTCCATAATTGCTTCTTCTGTACTTAATGGATTACCACCTATGTGGTAATTTGTGGGCACTTTGACTATACACTTTTTGGCGTTTAGCTTGAGGCCATGGCTCTGGCACCAGTTGTCTGTTTCTATGAGGCCCTTTTGGAGGATGCTTGTGTCGGCTGGAGTGTCGATTATGGTGCCCAGTTTGAAGTCATCTGCATACTTGGTCAGCCACAGTCCTTCCATGTTGGCCTGTACCTCCAAGAAATATATACCGAACAAGAGACGTCCCAGGACTGAGCCTTGTGGGACGCCACTTGTAACTAGTTTGGATTCTGACATGGCTCCAGCAATTCTAACCATGTGTGTTCTGTCCTTGAGCCAGTTTGCAACCCATCTAGTGACATAGGGGTTTATATTTAAGCTGGTGAGCTTATCTATAATGCCCGAGTGGGGTATTGTATTGAAGGCTTTTGCGAGGTCCAGGTAGGCTGTGTGGACCACCTTCCCCTCTTCAAAGGCCTTAGTGACTGTTTCAAAGAAATCAACCAGGTTTAAGAGGCAGGATCTGCCCTTAACAAAGCCAGACTGGGTAGGATCCAGTGTCTGTAGGTCCCCAATATCTTTATTTATGAGGTCCATGATGATCCTTTCCATAGCTTTGCAGACCAAGCTAGTCAGGCTTATGGGGCGACAGCTTCCAGGATCCGTTGAGGCACCACCTTTGTGGAGAGGGACCACTGTTGCTGTACGCCACTCTTTGGGTACACATCCTGTAGTATGGCTGAGATTGAACAGTAGTTTTATGTTTGGGTTTAGCTCTTCTTGGAGTTGTAGGACGCAGCCCGGGACACCGTCTGGTCTCATTGATGCTGTGTTTTTTGCTTTGGAGAGGGCAGCTCTTACCTGAGCATCTGAGATGTCAGGGGGCAGCACTCTGCTCGGATAGATATTTGCCCTTTTGGTGGGGAGGGGGGGGGGAGTTTGTGATGAACCTGTCAGCTAGGATGTTGGCAATATCTGTGGGTTCAGTGTATTTTTTGTCATTTTGGACTAATTCTGAGCATATCTGGGAATTCCCACCCAGGTTCCTAACATAACTAAAGAAAGCCTTGTGATTATCCTTAGTGTCCTGTACTATTTTTATCTCAAAGATGGCCTTAGATGATTTTATGTGTGGCCATAGTATTTCAATAATACTGATCAGAGATGCCTTCCCTTTTTGGGATTTTGCTCTATCATGTAGTAGCTTCCTCCTTCTATTGTATAGTTTGTTTATGGCTGGGGTCCACCAGACAGGACGTCTGCCTTTGGAGGATTGGGACTTGGTTTTATTTGGGATTGCATGATCCATGCATTCCTGAAGGTGTTCATAGAATGCATTTATAAAGGATTCTGTGGTCTGGGCCATATTTTCCACAGGCCCGGGGGCTTTGAAGGATTCCACCTCGGTTTTGAGGAGTGTGAAATTTGCATTAGAGAAGTTTTTCACTGTGGTTTTCAGGGCAGGGGGTGGAGTCGGGATGTGAATATCCAGTGAGATTAGTTTATGGTCTGATCTTACCAATGAGGGATACATTTCTGGTCTGGAGCATAGAGTCCCCATGTTGGTGATGATCAGGTCCAGTATGTTTTTCCCTCTTGTGGGAGTGGTAACAAGTTGTTCCATAGCATTTGAGTTTATAAATTCTAGGAACCTTTTGGCTAGGGTGTTGGAGCTAGAGTAATGCTCCCAGTCTATGTTTGGGTAGTTGAAGTCACCCAATATAATGGTGTTTGGAGAGACCTTCATATTTTCCAGTGTTCTCAGGAAGGCTGTGTGGGTTTCCTGGGTTTGGGAGGGTGGTCTGTAGCAGGCTATAAACTGGAAGGCAGTTTTACCCACTGTTAGTTGCACATGGATAGTCTCTGATGCTTCGTGCTGTGCCACCAACCTGGAGGTGTGGGTATCTTTGATGAATATTGATACTCCCCCTCCTTTTGTAGTTCAGTCCAAGTTTTTGGGCCGAAAAGCATGGTATGAGGTATAGCCTGGTAGTGCTGGGGTGCTCTCGAGAGCCTTGAACCAGGTTTCTGTTACTGGACAGATATCGATGTTCTCCATGCTAAGGAGAGTTTTGAGTGTGTGCATCTTGAGGTTTAGATGTCTGGCATTGAGTAGCATTACTCTTAGTTTCTTATCCCTTGTGATACCTATGGAGGTGGGTTTGTCTTTTGAGCCTTGCCTAAAAAAGGCACTTGTATTTGTATGGCAGGTTAGTTTCATATAATTGAAGAGTGATGTTACAAAATAATGGCAGGCATTACTGTTTCAGACTACATAACCTTCAGACAATTCCCGCTACTTCAATCTCCTCACCCTACCAACTTTCTCAGTATGTAAGGACAATATTTACAACATATGCCGATCATTGTGCCTTTGTTCCACTTTTATTTCTGCCCTTGTCCAGACATCTTACTGTCAGAGGTTGGGAGTTATGGGTGTGGGTACAGAGTGCATTCAACTGTGCAGGTATGTCCATTATATGTTAAAGCAAACATAAGAAAAAATGATTATTGAGAATGACCACTGGCAACAGTACCAAAAAGCACTTATATTCACAAAAGCTTTGGCACATCTGCTACACATTCTTCAAGATGTCACTAATTTGTGTAGTATATTCCACATAGCACTGTGACTTCCAGGTATGTCTGTGGAAGAGCAGTGGATGTCACTGACATGCATAACAGTTGGCACTGCAGTTATCTACACATGACCCTGTCAAAGGCAGCACTGTACCTAGGGCACTACAAGACAACTGCCAGGAGAATGTGCTGGCCAGATCCAGACAGTATTAACCACACATACACATAGCTCATTGACCCCTGCATATTGTGCACAGGCAACATGTTTTCACGTGTATTGGTAGAGCCCTTCCAATGTGTGCAATGCTGCTATTTCCCTGCAAACATACATGTTACTGCATTTGTGTTGGTATATAGAGGGGTGCACCTGTCAACTGTACACATTTACAGAGACTATGCTGATATTTGCTTTACATTTTGGTTCCATTTACCATACTATTGTGCCCTGTCTTGGGAACCACAAGCATATCAGTAAAGAGCCCAGGTTAGATTGTACTGGCATACTTTTCAGTTTCAGACTTCTTACCCTTCATAGCCTTACTGCAACTGCGGGTCCTGCTGTGCTATCACTGTGTGAGTCTGTAGGGGGTAATTCAACATTGCTGCTATTTGTGTGCCTTTACCAGACATTCTCTGTAGTTTTCTTTAGCTGACCTGCTGCTTGGGTGTGAGGGGAGGTTATGGGAGCCCTACCCTGACATCCATGCCTGTGACCTATGACCCCCCCCAGTTAGTTGTCCCCAGACGTATACTGCAGTGGGAATTGCCACCTTCGGTACTACTGCATAGTGTGTGGAGGCCAGTTTTGGCCAGGCATTTTCTGGTGTCCCACATAGCTGTCAGTCGTGTGCTGCTATCTTAGTAGGCCACCCCATTCCCTTGCATACATGCAGCATTATCATAGATATGCTAGCAAAACATACTAATCCATTAATTCATTGTTAAGATGACTGACTTACCTTGTGCTTGCAGTAGTTGTGAGGACGATGCTTGAGGGGCACCTATGTTGGATGCACAGAGTACACTGCCTATACATGGTAAGTTACAGGTAATGTGATGTGTGTGTCATCCATTTTATTGTGTGCGTGTGAGTCAGAGAGAGGTGTCAGTCCCTGGGGTCCCTACAGTGTCAGTGTGTGTGCTATGCATTGCTTCTTTGCCAAGGCCTGAGCATACTGGGAACACCTCCATCTGCCTATGGGAGCAGGCTCAGGGGCTTCCTCCTGTAAGTCCCTCTGTGCCTGTGGGGACCTTGGCAATAGTGGTGGGCTGTGTGGCCCTTCCCTGTCTGTTCTTGCTGCAACTGTTTCCACAGGTTCATATTGTGCTGCATGGCACATACTATGAACATGTGTGCATATGTGGCTGGAGAGTACTGCAAGGCTCCACCAGATATGTCAAGGCAGTGGAACGTTGACTTGAGCATCTCAAACACATGCTCTATAATGATCGGCTCTAGTGCATAGCTAGCATCCCCCAACAGATGGCCATATGGGATGCCCCCACTTGCAAATGCCTGGTACAGCTGTGACAAATGCCAGATGTGGGAGTCGTGATAACTTCCAGGGATGCCAGCACACACATTCATTATAATGCCATGGGCACTGCACATGACCTGGCAGTTGATGGAGGAGAATCCCTTGTGGTTTATGTAGATCCTATCCTGTTCACTGGGTGGTGCTTTGATGGGGGTGTGCATGCAGTCTATGGCACCCAGTGCTTCTGGGTATTCTGCTACATCGTGGAAGAGACGCATATTGCTGGTCGTCTCCTCATGGGTGTTGGGGAAGTAAATGTGCTCACCGGCATGTGATAGCATGGCATCCAGGAACTGTTGGAGAACCCTAGATGCAGATGTCTGTCAGACCCCCATGATGTCCTCTGTAGGTATTTGGAAAGTACCTGTAGCTAGAATTCTTAAGGCTACACATACCTTGGTATCCACTGGGATGGGTTTCCCACTGTTGGTTCTAGGTCCCTGAATTGATCCGAGCACAGATCGGTGATTTGCTGAAGCATGTCTCTGTTAACCCTGTAGCACTCTACTATCTCCAGATCCTGTAGCCCCTGGTAAGTTACCCTGGGTCTGAACAATATTCTCCTCCTCCTTGGTCTGTGGCAGTTGTCAGCATTATCCTCCTCTCCACCCTCAGCCTCTAGCACATACTGATGGATCAAAGCAATGGCAGCCCCTAACACTTTTCCAGTTAAAAGTCCCTCACATGTGTACAGCAATGGTGCAGAAATTGTGGGAAAAACAGACTGTAAGGTGCTTCCATAGTTTATACTGTTGTGCTGCAGATGCTGCCTGCATGATTGGCTGACTATGATGCATTTCACCTGCCAGCTATGTTATTTGTACTGGATTGCTTTAATTCTGCTATTTTCCTTTGTTTTTCTTTTTCCCCTTCCCATTTCCTCTCCTTTTAATCCCCGAGGCACACCACACAAACCCAGTGCCCAAATGTAAACAGTCGTGCTATTTTCGTTTTTTTTTTATACCGGGTGCGCCCTACTCAAACCTATTTAACTTATGTAAACAGTAAGAAATGGCCATCCCCTGGGTACAAACATGCTCCTCATTTCATGGAATAAGTCAATACAGTCTCAGGCACACGCCCTTGCTTAGCTGTGCTTAGCTAAGCTTATCTCTGTGCCTTAGGGCTCCAATGTGCTTACAACATGCCTGACACACCCCCTTTTAATGTCTGTTGCTCCTCCTCATTAAACCATCATGCTAGAGCATCTACATGGTTAAGTGCAGTTTGGGACTTAGAAGATTTTTGTGATTCAATAAATTTGCCCACATTTGCATACCTCATTGCCTTAGTCCATAGTTACCGCAATTACACAGAGCCTTTCCCCTTGACAACCACTGTTCCCTGGTATTGTTTTCATTCTGCATGCCATAGACTATAACAGCAAAATTCAGATTTCCCTTAAAATTGAGTTTTTACAATTTGTTTTATTTTTGACATGATGCTATTTGCGCACCACTGCCTTATGCCTGAACGGCCGACATCAGCTAAAAAACCTTTGATTTTTATAAAAAGAAAACAGTTTTCCATGTCAATGGCCATATTTTTGGCTATTGGCATGCCTAAACACTATAATACATGCTTTTCTGTGAGCTGTCATACCTCCATTTTGATATTTTGCAGAAATATATTCTGTTAGTAACCAAATACATTTCTGCAAATAATACTGTTCTTGCATGGATACCTGGCTTCTTGGTGAATTACTAATTCACCTCATTAGCTTGGTTTTCACCAGTAAATGAGGCAATTAGCATGCTGTAGCTACATCCCTGCAGGAACAGTGTAGACACGCTCATGCACGTCAGATCAGCTGTTTGCTGGATTGCTCGGTGGCCATATTCCGTGCAGGAATCGCTACACTGTTCCTGCACAGAAATTTTGTCTTAATGAATCCAGGGGGAGGAGCTATTGTAGGTATAATTTAATAAGTGGTGACCAACCTCCTGATTTTGCTTGATTGTCAAGTCCACATTAAGAGAAAAGGGGAAGCTGGTAAGGCAGACATTTAAAATCTCAAGACCTGCATTGCCAAATCCCAAGATATGGAGACCAAATGGCTAAAAATCTAGACTAACATATATTAAGTTCAAGACTTTCAGTTCTCAGAATATTCCCTTTTGTCCAAGGTATGGTGATCTAGGAGTTTATATATATATATATATATATGTGTGTGTGTGTGTGTGTATGTTAGTGAATGTGTCAGTCTTGCCCCAAGCATAGATCAAGTTTAAAGGAGAAACTTGATGCTCACTATTAACTTTTCCTGTATTTACATTCACTTTTTTTCAATCCCTCAGGACTCAGCGATGTGAATCTTGAGATTTCAGTAAGGAGCCAGGTGGGAAGTTCTCCAACTATTAAATGCATGTCATATGACTTACATCGATTCTTAACCAATGTTTTTATAGTATGTCTAATTTCATATAATTATTTAAACTGCAGATATTTTTATATTATTTTTGAAAATTATAAAATTATTGTTCCTGTAATGTTTTGTAATAATTTGGAGTTTTTCCACTCCACTGAAAATAGGATTCTACCCAATCAGACTTTCCTGGTAATCAAACCCCAATAAAAATAAATAAATAAATAAAATAAATAAACAAATAAATAAATAAATGAATAAATACATAAATAAAAATAAATAAATAAATAAACATTGTTGTATGCTGACTATATGGTCATATGGACCTCATATTCTTTCTACTCCTGCATTAACTCCACACATGAAAATTACTTTGATGTACTTCACTATTTGTGCAGTTCATTAGGTTTATAATTAAATATAAAGAAAACTGCACTCATGCCTTTTGGTACATCTAAACATATATCCCACACCCTCACTGAAATAGTCTGATACCTCACCATTTGGTGGACCCTATCTTTTTTGCAGGATTTTAAATATAAAGATTTTCATGTCCCCCTACATCTTACCTGATCCTTAGATTTCAGCTATATTGCTACCTAACTAAAGAGCTTACCAGCTAATGGCCATAGAATCTCCATCCTGTAATAGCCTAGCACAAGAAGTATACAACAAGAAGTGATCTATTGAAAAAAATGAAATATAGCCTACCACTTATAACTGTGGGTTCTCCATCAGATATAACAGACTCCATGCACTATTAAACAATGCCTTTTTACTTACCTTATTTTATTTACTATTGCAACTCTTTCAACCAGGCAAACATATTATTAATCATGTCTGGCTTTGTAGAATAGAGAAGTAGAGCCCTGAATGCAACCAAGGTGACTGGTGATCAGTTAGAGACTCTGTCACTGTAAGAACTAGGCAAAGACAGAGTCAGAGAAGTACAGGGTATGACCTATTCACCTGTTCTAGAGGAGAGGGAAGTCGTGGGTTCAAGATACAGGGGAGTGCAACTTTCATGGCTGAGACTGGTAAACTCAGGATTGGAGGTGGGAAGAAGGTGCAGAAATGATGGATTACCAGTATGGTTACCACATTTAGGCCCCCATTGCCTGTGGCATGCATGATACGAACCCAGTGGTTGCATAAGTGATGGCCCCTGTTGATCAACTCTTGCCCTGGTGATGGAGAACACAAGGGCCAATTGTCTGGGATGAGGTGATGACTGACATACAGCTGAAGAAAAAGTGAAAGAAATTTTTCAGTCAATCACATTAAAAGCCCTGACGATTGCCCTCCTTACTCAGACAAAAGCAGGACAGACCTAAAGGGTTGGCGTTAGTGTTAGTTGAAAGTTTTATTTTTAAGTAACCTTGGGGGTGACAATGAGTTCTTCATCAAAAGCTTGCTGAATTAACTTTCTACCCGCACTGAAAACTTCTGTGGCTGAGAGACTACTAAATATTGCCATATTGATGTTTTTGTTTTATTTATTTATTTTCCATTTATTTACTGGGAAAGTCCAACTGGGTCTAAGCAGGCCTCTTTTCAGTGGAGGCCTGAGGAGAAAAGCTCCATGCGTACAATGTTTACAAAGCTTACACAAGTGTTGACAAACATAAACATATATCATATATTATACAAATTAGCAATATTAACAAAGCTTCCATGGAGAATACAAGCATATATAGGGTACTTATATATCTAGGTAATTATTAACAGGCATATAATGATATATGATGGCTAGGGTTGCACACAGTTTACAGTCTTATACATGGTAGTAATATTTCAGGGACATTGTTCACAAACATGTAATTGTGCACTGCTTACAGTCATTAACAAAGAATTGGTATAACAATATATATAGATATAACAATAACATGGTAAAAAAAATGTATTATGTACAGTAAGATTTCATTAGGAAATATAGTCTAAAGCTGGAGAATAGCATGCTGGGTTAAGGTCCAGCTATGCAAGGTGGTAAGAGGGTGATTAAAGATTTAGGATTAGGTTATAAGTAGGAGTGGGAAGGTAACAGAAGAGCGTATTTGTAGATATTGTCATTGAATAGTAAATAGGGAGGGAAGAAAGGAGAAAGACAAAAGGAGTTCTGGAGGAAGGTGGACTATATGGAAGTATAAGTGGAGATCAATCAGTCCTACTACCGGGACATTGCCATATTTGTTTGAAATGTTCCTTTAGTAGTTGTTTGAATGTGGATGTGCATTCAGTATTGAGAATGTATTGAGGTATGTTGTTCCAAGTCTTAGCAATTTAAAGGGAGAATAGGGAGTCACATATATGTTGTTAGACCTACTGACCTTCAGCAGAGTTTTACTGGATGACCTAAGGGACCTACTACTTGAATATGGTTGGATGATATTGCTAATAGATGGGCAGTTTTCTGGGTGGAGGAGGGTGGAGTGAGTTAGTATTAATTGGTTGTTCATAGGTTTATAGGTTGGTACTAGGCTATCAGCCCTAGGGTCTATACAAGTCTAGCCATAGCAATTCCCTGGCTATTTTTTTCCCACAGTATTTACTTCCCTGGACGCCTGTCTAGCAGGGCAACTGATGTGATCCCTGGGGTGAATTTCCTATCTCCCATCCAATCATCAAGGCTCCTTTTGAAGAGGGCCAAAGAGGCACCCTGCTTGACATGTATGGACAGTCTATTCCAGAGTCTGGGGAGTCTCTGGGTCAGGAACCTATCCTTCCAGCATGTTTTGTTCATTGTGATGACAAGGTTTAGATCCCTGGAGTGTGTTTCTCTGAGGGATTGGGATTTCTTTAAGTGTAGCATGTCCAGCAGCTCTGGGTTTGACATGGCCTTGTATGTTAAGCAGAGATCGCCTCTGAGTAGATGATATGTTGTAGGTTATTTTGTTGGGTAGCTCAAGCCAATTAATATGATGAAGTGAGGTACAGTGATGGGTCCTGGTTGGATGGTTAGCTGCAAATCTAGCTATTTTATGGTAGCAGGATTCAAGTTTGGCTATGTCGGATTTTCTTAGACTGGTAAAAATGGATGATACATAAAGAAGACTAGATAGGAGGTGGGTTCTACTGATGGTGTGATGGGTGGATTCTGTAAGGAAAGGCTTTATCCTGTAAAGGGAACCTAGTTTAAGGTTCACCTTCTTGATAACCAAGTCAAGGTATTTATCAAGTTTAAGGTCCTTGTTTATGATTACACCCAGCAGTTTAGTTGAATGAACGGGCTCAATACAGGTGTTGTTGGATGAAAAGATGGTGAAGGAGCTAAGGTCGTGGAGATTTTCTGCCATTGGAGAAAATCATCAATTTGGTTTTGGATGGACTGAGTATGACCTGAGATTGGTTGAGACAACATTCAATTTCCAGGAAGGATTTCTGATTTTTTTTTTGTAGAGAAGGTAGGGATGTTAACTATGTTCACTTGCTACGAGTTTGTAAAACAAATGTGACACCATTTTCATCCAGCTTGAATCAGCCAGCTTTAGTACTTGCTTAGTACATGCATACACACACATGCATACACACATAACTCTCTCTATCACTTGATCAAGGGACCATGCAGTAAAGATCTGACTTTACATTCCCACATCCTCCCCTTAACCATCTGATTTGATTTCACATAACCCTTCCTGTGAAAGGAATAGGCAATCAGGATTAGTCATTCTGTTCCTTCTTACATAATTATGGCTGAAATAAATATTTCTCATAAAATTGCAGATTTATACTATGTTGTGTTTTTCTCTATTTTTAACAGTTTTTTTCTTCTCATCTGTAGAATTCAATAACAGTGAACACAATTTTCCATTTAAGGACAGTGAGTAGCAATGTTAATCAAATATGCACAGCTGTCAGCTGCTATATACATTGAGCAGCTCCTGCTCGAGTCTAAAATAACTGCTATTGGCCATGGTGAGGTAAGACAGTGCTCATGTATACAATGTAAGAAGAGGAACATGCAGAAACCAGAGTTCACTAAACAAGTATGCACAAGTAACACAACTACAGATAAGATAAGCCTAACAATACAAGTGCTCAAGAATGGTTGATACAGCTGAAGAAAACAATGAGCGACGTAGTGGACATGCAGGAACTGCACTGGTATTGTCATGTATATTGGTAGAGAAAGCACGATGCAGTAAAATGTTCATTATGACAAAACAGGAGTTGTATAATCTGATGTGCAGCTACACAATTTTACAAATGACCATGTCTTATATGTATGCAGTTTTAATGTGAAAGCATATAGATAAAACTTTGGGACAATTGAGGATATTAAGGAAGGGTTGGAATGGAGATAGCTAATACAGCCCAAATCACTATGTAGTGCAATCCACAAGGACTTGCCACAGAAAAAGAAATGGTACATACTTAAAAATATTTAAAAAACGATCGATATATATATATATATATATATATATATATATATATATATATTTAAAAACAGCGGAGATATAATGTCGTTCGTCAGGATGAAACAGACGAACACACATGGGTTTTGTTCAATCAGCTTTATTATGCACAAACACATCAGGATTGAGGCTTAATAACTTTAACTTAGATAAGCTTATAAATAAACTAGGTATCACACTCATTCATGTTCACACACTGGCTGCACTCTCAAAATGGCACTGAAGCTAGCACATGCTTGCTATTTATATGCACATGCTGACCTTGGAAATGCTTCTTAAAGGTACAACACACACACACACACACACACACACACACACACACACACACACACACACACACACACTATTCTACATCCTCCCTCTTTGACAAATGAGTCATGCATTACTGAAACATTAATTGATATGCAGAGTGCAAAGCAATTACTAGAGAAGTCAAAGTGTGACAATACCAATGTCTTTTTTTTTCAAAAACATTTTTATTTTGTTTATATTATAAACATATGCAAATGTACATATAACACATACAATAAAACAATAACAAAACTATTTTCAATATTTACATTTATCCATGATAAATGATCATTTTGTCCATGAGACGTTATCAGTATTTGTTCAAAAAGTTTTCCAGTTTTTGCCATGCTATTTTTATGGGTAATGTTATGAGTTCTATAACAAATGGTTTGCAGTTCGTTTTTACAAACAACTTTTTCTAAATTAATAAAATCTTAATAAAATCTTTAAACATCAAATCTTGTTTACTTTTCCAGTTCAAAGTATTAACTTTTCTGGCAATTGCAAGAATTGACCAGAGTAACTGAATCTGCGATTTAGGTATTACATTAGGTATAGGAACACTGAATAGAATTAATGAGTTAGAAATATGACAGTTGTCAGACCATAAAGCATTTACAAAATATAGGTTCATAGGTAGGTACTAGGCTATTGGCCCAAGGGCCTATACAAGCCTAGCCAAAAATGTACCCTGGCTTTCGCCACCCAAGAAAATTATTTTCCTGTGCCCCTAACAAGCAGAACAACCAAAGTGATCCCCGGTGTGAATTTCATATTACCCATCCAATCATCAAGATTTTGCTAATGAGGAGCTCTGTTTGACATAGATAGGTAGTCTGTTCCAGAGTATGGGAAGTCTCTGGGACAGGCATCTTTCCCTCCAGCATGTTCTGTTTATTGTGGTGACAAGGTTTAGGTCCCTAGAGCGTGTAGCTTGGAGGGATTGGGATTTCTTTAAGTGAAGCATGTCCAACAGCTCTGGGTTTGACATAGCTTTATATGTTAGGTAGAGATAGCCTCTGAGTAGGCGATATGCGACGGAGTAAAGCTGGAGTTTTTTGAGACGGTCTGCATAAGGCATCTGTTTGAGGCCAGTAATCCTCTTTGTGAGGTATTTTTGCGGCCTTTCCAGTTGTTGTAGATGTCTTGTGAGGTACATACCAAAAGGGGCGTTGTACTTTATAATGGGTCTAATGAGTGATGAGTAGAGGGGAACAATGACCTCTTTTTTTTCTGGATGAGAAACCTTTTGTGATGAGGTGTGCCACGTAGAAGGATTTCCTGACCATTTTGGTTATGTGATTATCAAAGGAGAGACTACTGTCCACCTGTGTCCCAAGGTCTCTTATCACACTTTCAGTGTTAAGTAGACTACCGCCTATGTGGTAGTTCATGGGTACAGAATTTTTACCAAAGGGGATGACAATGCACTTTTTGGCATTGAGCTTGAGACCATGTCTTTGACACCAGGCATCTGTCTCAGTGAGGCCCTTTTGTAGGATGTCCACATCATTAGGAGTTTTAATTATGGCTCCTAGTTTGCAGTCAACTATGAATTTAGTTAGCCAAAGACCTTCTGTGTTAGCCTGTACTTCAGAGAAGTAGATACCAAACAGGAGAGGACCCAGGACTGAACCCTGTGGTACTCCACTTGTCACTGGTCTGAAGTCTGATTTGGAGTCTGCTACTTTCACAGTGTGGGTTCTTTCAGTAAGCCAGTTGCCAACCCATCTTGTGACATAGGAATTTATACCTAGTTTAGTGAGTTTATCTAAAATTCCAGAGTGGGGGATGGTTTCGAATGCCTTGGCGAGATCTAGGTAAGCTGTGAGAACCACCTTACCCTCATTCATGGCCTTGGTGACTACTTCAAAAAAGTCTATCAGGTTTAGGAGACATGATCTGCCTTTTACAAACCCAAACTGTGTGGGGTCCATGGTTTGGAGATCTCCAATGTCTTTGTTTATGAGTTCCATGATGATACGTTCCATGGCCTTGCAGACGAGGCTTGCCAGGCTAATGGGGCAGTAGTTCCTGGGGTCTGTTGTGGCCCCCCCTTTGTGGAGTGGGATAATTATCACGGTGTGCCATTCAATGGGCACAAAGCCTGAGGTGAGGCTATGATTGAACATGGTACTTAGGTGGGGTGCCAGTTCATTCTGTAGTTCATGTAGAAGGCAGCCTGGGATGTTGCCAGGTCCCATGGATGCTGTGTTCTTGGCTTTGGAGAGTGAAGTTTTTACCTATGCAGCCGTGATTACAGGAACTTTGCATTCTTCTGGTATAAAGATGGGCCCTTTAGGGGGTGAGTGGGGGGTAAAGTTAGCACTGAACCTATCTGCCAGGATGTTGGCAATATCAGTTGGTTCTGTATATTTAGTGTCATTGTGCTGTAACTCGGAGCAGATCTGTGTATTGCCATTGAGATTTTTAACATAGCTATAGAACGCTTTGTGGTTGTCTTTAGAATCAGTGGCAATTTTGTTTTCATAACTAGCTTTGGAGGATTTTATGAGGGATCTCAGCTTCTTACTGAGGCTGACCAGGGAGTTCCTCCAATCATGGGATTTAACACCTTTTTGCAACAGTTTCTTTCTTCTGTTGTAGAGTTTGTTTATGGCAGAAGATGACCAGATTGGCTTCCTTTTTTGGAGGATAGCATCTTGGTTCTGTTAGGGATAGCACGATCCATGTACTCGTGTAAGTGCTTATAAAGTCTTTCCAGTACTGAACAACATTTCTACATTCAATGAACAGGTGAACCCAGTTGGCCTCTGGTAATCACATTTCCAACATTTACTTTCACTGTTTTTGAGTATAAGATTTATTTTATGTGGAGTACAGAAACTCCTATTCATAAATTGCCATGTATATAATCTCCATTATAATGAAGAAGAGGTACCATACGTAGATTTCAATAACAATTTTTTGCATTCATCAGATATTTGTTCTCCATTAATCTTTACATAGTAATTCCAAAAATCTGAGTCAAACTTTAGAGTGTTTTCTCTTAGTATCTTATAGATAGGGGAGATACTTAATTTTTGATCATCTGACATTTCAAGACACCTAATAAAAAGTTGAATCAAACTAGGTATAGATTCAGTCTCTAGGTTGATTGATTCTCTCATTTTGTTTTCAATAAACTGTCATAATGAGTGTATATATGAGTGTCTTGACTATTATCAGAAATTCATAAAAGAGAGTTTAGTTGTTTAATACTCTTATTTTCAATAAACTGATGCCAGAATATCAAGTTATTTTCCTTTAATTTTTGCATCACATTGATGTTGAAAGAATCTAGGCAATCAGGGGAGTATGCTATAGGGAATATAAGAAATTGGAATTGTTTAATGTTGTAATTACAATTAATTATGTTTTAAAGTAATTAAACATTTGATTAATGCCAATAGTAAAATGATCAAACTTCTTATTAAATAAACAAAATTCACATAAAAGCCAATGAACTCTACTTATTCCATATTGTTCCTTAAACTGATTTTATATAGTTCTGACATCAGTTATATGAAGCTCATGTATCATTTTCCAGCCATATATATAGGTAGGTGTGATCCCATGTATTATTACATTAATTATAACTGATTTGGAATAAAGATCTAAGCTAGGGAATGCTATCCCATTGCTGTTCCAAGCTCTAATGTGCCATTTATATGTAATCCTAGGTTTTAAGGGGAACCATAAAAATTTAAGTAGCATGGAATCTAATTTTTAAATAAGTATCAATGACTGTAACTAATGTCTTATTGAATCTACTCAAAAATAGAGAAAAACACAGCATCATATAAAACTAATTTTTATGAGAAAAATCTATTTCAGCCATAACTATGCAAGAATGAACAGAATGACTAATCCTGATTGCCTATCCCTTTCACAGGAAGGGTTATATGAAATCAAATCAGATGGTTAACAGGAGGAGGTGGGAATGTAAAGTCATATCTTTACTGCATGGTCCCTTGATCAAGTGATTGAGAAAGTGATGTGTGCTGCATGTGTGTATGTATGTACTAATAATTCTTTAATGTGCAATTATATAGAATTAAATACATATTGGCAATTATGTCCAAGTTGCTGTGTATTTCACACTAGGTCTAGAGATGCGACCAAATCATGTGACATAGAATTTAGAATCAGATCTAGCAACTGGGACTCTCTTTGCTGAATGTTCAACTTTAGGGACATCAAGAACATCTTCAGGAACAGAAGTAGGAGTTAAGACATGTTCCTTAACAAGAAAATTGTCTGGATTGCTCTCATATTTAGAGTCTATATCACAGGAACTATGCTGCAATATCAGTTCTGCTAAAGGAAGAAGATGTCTGTGATTTCTCCTGTACTCCACACCCTCAGATTCCACAAAGTGGGATCTAGGCTCGGTACATAAACCTGTTACTTGACTAACCAGGTCGAAACATTTCACCGTTTGTATCTTTACTGTCTCTCCTTCTTTCAATGGACGAAGAAATCTGCTCAATTTATCATAACTGGACTTCTGGAAAGAATACTTTCTGAATAGTCGGGCTTTGATCGCTCTGTTAGTTTTAGCTTTAGACCTCAACAAACTGGAACTGATAGGCAAGGTTGCTCTGGTTTGCCTAGACAAGTGTCTGAGCAGGCGAGCCAAGTATATTGTCATTGGATATGTTTCCAGGAATGAGTAAATTTAAAAAGACATTGGTATTGTCACACTTTGACTTCTTGGGTAATTGCTTTGCACTCTGCACTGCACGTTCAGCTAGTCCATTTGACTGTGAGTATTGAAGACTACTAGTAACATGTACAAAGTCACATTTTTTTGCAAATTTCTGAAACAATTGGCTGGTAAATTGGGTACCATTGTCAGAGATAAGCCTATGTGGACTTCCATGGCCTGAGAAATGATGTTTCAACTTTGTAATAGCAAATTGATCTCAAACCAGTTCGAATAAGAGTCTACCAACACTAAGTAATGCTGATTTTTCCACTAGAATATGTCATTGGCTACTGTTGACCAAGGTAGTTCAGGAACTTGATTTAGCTGAAATGGTTCTTTTTGCATTTGCAGTTTAGTACTATTGCATACTGAACAAGACAAAAGTACTCTGTCAATGTCTTGCTAGAGAAAGCCAAAATACTAGTCCTCTCACCCTCCTTTTGGTAGATTCGGAACCTGAGTGACCACAATGCAGAATCTGAATATATTCATGCTGTAAGGAAGCAGAAATAACAGTTTTAGGACCTTTGAAAATAATGTCATCTTCAATCAACATCTCATCTCTGTAAGGAAAATAAGGTTGCACTTCAGGCGGTACACTAGATTGTTTTTATGGCCATTCTACATGGATGTAGTGGAACAGGATCAGTATTTGCATGATCTATTAGCTCAAGTCATGTGCTAGAAAAATTATGCACTTCCATGACATCGCAGTCAAAATTCTCTGCGTCAAGCTGTTCTATTGTATTTCTGGGTGATGTGGCTAAGGTATCAGCCACACAAAGAAGTTTGCCTTTTGTATAGACCATTTTAAAGTTGTACTTTTTTAATTTGAGCATTATTCTTTGTAATCTTACTGTAGCAGAAAGCATAGTCTTCTTTAAAATAGTAACAAGAGGTTGATGATCAGTTTCAATCTGGATCTCTTGACCATAAATATAATCATGAAACTTTGAACATGCAAAGACAATCGCCAAAACTTCTTTCTCAATTTGAGCACACTGCATCTCAGTTTGGGTATGAGTTCTAGATGTATAGGCTACTGGTCTGCCCTCTTGAAGAATAACTGCACCAAGACCAAATTTTGATGCACCTCAGGAAAGACTAACTGGTTTATTAACACCATAGTATCTTTGTGTAGGTGGAGTAGCAATTTTCCACTTAAGATCTTCAAATGCACTCTGGCGCTGTTCTAACCAAAACCATGCAACATTTTGCTATCAGCTCACTGAAATCTGGTATAAATTTGTCCAAATACTTGACCATACAAAGAAAATGCTGCACAGCTTGAACATTATCCGGTGCTGGCATCTCAAGAAAGGCTGCTTGCTTTGATGGGTCTGGACATAAACTAGTGCTACTGAATAAATGACCTACATATGTAACTTCTGGTAGTCTGAATTTGAACTTCAGAGGATTGAGCTTTAAGTTCACTTTATGTGCTCTGTCTAAAACTTTCTTGAGATTTCTGTCATGCACTGCTTCACCATTGCCTCTGACCAATAAATAATCTGCTGTTATGGCAAAAGGATAACCTGAAAAAATTTGCTCCGTTGCACACTAAAATACTTCACTTGCAGAATTTATTCCAAATGGCATCCTGAGGAATCTATATCTTCCAAGTGGGGTACTAAATGTAGTCAGTAGTGAAGATTTGCGATCAAGCATCACTTGCAAAAATGAACTCTTTGCATCCAAGACAGAAAAAAACAGTGGCATTTGGTATTAGGGCTGTGACTTCTTTGACTGTTCCCATAAGATGATGAGATCTCTTTAATGCCTTGTTCAAATCTCTTTGATCAATGCATATTCTAATTTCTTCTTTGCCTTTTTTTGTGAGCAGCTATCATAGACACCCATTCAGTTGGCACTGTAACTGGACAAACTACACCTTGTTGCACCATTTTATCTAACTGAGCTTTGACCTTACTCTCCATAGCTATTGGAACTCTTCTTGCTGGTCTGACCACTGGACTGACTTCTGGGTCTAACTTCATACAATACACAACTGGAAGCTTGCCCAGCTTGTCATTGAAAACATCAACATATTTCAAGAAAATAGCATCACTTAAGCTGGAACTGGGACATGTGCTTATATGATGAATTTCTTTGGTAAAGGAAAGCAAATTCATTCTCAAACTGTCTCTGAGACCCAATAATGGCTGCAAAGGTCTTTGGACTACATAGAATAAGTAATTGTAACTATTCCCAGCCACATAACATGAAAGCAGTACTGAGCCATTGGTTTGAATTTCTTTATCTTCATACGCAACAAGTTTCATACAACCAACCATATTAAGTTATTCACCAGCTCTCACTTTAGCAAATGTTTCTGCTGACATTCCATTACACTTTGAATCATTGCCTACAGTGAGTTCAGTGGGTTCACCATGGATCAGGACAGTACAAAACATTTCACCTTTTTCTAATAAATCTACTGCATTAACCTTTTCACCAATTACTGATACACCATCTGCATAGAAAGTAGGCTTGCAGCTTTCTGTATGATCAACTTGCTTTTTCAAGTGACCCTTCTTTGTAACTGAGTGAGGTTTACTTGATTTGCAAATCTTTTGAAAAGGGTTCCATTTTTTACACTTGTGACATTGCTGGACAAATACTAAACACCTTTCTCTTGTAGACTCATGGATGGCACAACAATTGCGACAGTTAACAATAAAGCTTGACTTGTGTTTTGCTGACTCACCCTTGCACTGCATTGAGCATCCTCCTTTAACTGAACTAGTCTTAGAACTATGGGTTTTCCTTGCCACACCTACAGGGGCTGCAGCTGTCATGTGCTTAGGCCTGTTTCTGCTTGCCACATGCTGCATGCTGTGTACATTTGCCCTGGAGCTTACTGAAACCATGCTCTTGTCACGTGCAAGCATACTTGTGTGCCTTTCTGTAACTTCATGGATTTGACAAATCTCAATAGCTTTGTTCAACGTTAAGTCTCGGTCACAAAGCAAAATCTTTCTCACAGCAGCACTATTAATAACACACACAAGCCTGTCCTTTATTAACTTGTCTTTTAAATCACCAAACATACAGGTTATAGCTTTGTTTCTCAAGTTAGTAATATAAACTGAAAAGAATTCTCCTGACTTTTGGTGTCTTGTGTAAAACAAATGCATCTTTAATATAATGTTTGTCTGGGGGTTGCACATTTCTCTGAATTTGCACTTCAAGCCCTTAGGGTCTTCCCTTGAATCAGTCTGAACAACAATATGATGGTTTTCACATTCTCCTTCATACACTGCTGGTGCATACACTGCTGGTGCATACACAAATGAATGCTCCCTTCCAATGGCCTCTGACCCAGCTAGGTTTAGCAAAATGAATGCCCCGGTGTATATGTCTTTATCAGAATAAGCTGTTTGTATGAAAATATTGTACGCTTGCTCAAATATTCCCCACTTCTCTGCAATATTCTGATCAAATGCAAGTGGACCTGGTCTGCAAAAATGCCTCTGCCATATTAACATATTAGTGAAAGCTATTGCAAGTATGCATGAGCACACACACATACATATGTGTGTGTGTGTGTGTGTGTGTGTGTGTGTGTGTGTGTGTGTGTGTGTGTATATATATATATATATATATATATATATATATATATATATATATATATATATTTATATATATATATATATATATATATATATGCCAGAAATGTATGCCAGCACTAGTAACTATACCCAATAGCACAATAAGCCTCTAAGTAAATGAACTCTGTGAAATACTTTGGTAAATATGTCTCTGTGGCACAAGAACACTCTTGAAATTACTGTACTTTGAGAAATCACCTCTTATCATTGCTAAGAAACATTTCAAATAACCGTACTGTGCAAATAAACTGGGCAGTAGAAGTTCAGAGAAAGAATCATTTTAAAGTAACTCCACTCTGTGAATAAACAGCACACAGCACACTGAAACACTTCAAAAATGGCTGCACTTTGCTAAATAACTCTTTACAGTGCAAGAAACACTGTAATAGTGGCCCTTTGCAAATAGACCATCACAAGAAACTTTTCAAAATGTCTGTATATTCGACTGCACTTCATGAAATAGTTGCACTTTGCACACAATAAACTTTTCATATGATTAACAGAGGTCTTAGAAACCAATAGTTCTTAGTAGATTTTTTAGACACAAAATGAATTTTTTAAGACTGTTTTTAAGTTTTTTAAGCTTGTTTGTAGCTTTATAAAACAGTCATACATGCTTTATTACGAGTTGTAATTTAAACACATGTTTTTACATTATTTAGTACAATTTTGTGGGTTATTAGACATTGTATAATTTCATTGAATGAATGAATTGCTGTTGGCACTTTAACATCTGATTTGCATATTTTATTAGTTGCTATTCTAGTCACATGATTTGGGCTAGAAAGTACTTCAGCCTTGAGTTTTTAATCATGGTTCATCTTGAAAAAGCCTGGTATGCCTCCAGGTGAAAGTGCTTGATGTGGAATTTTTTACCTTTTCATTAAAACAGTTTTATTTAAGTCATTTTGAATTTTTTTGTTCCTGTTGAGCCTTTGGATACATCATTTTGTTCTTGGTCTGGTTCAGATCTAATTTGGTTTTTGTAAATATTTTCAGTAATTCAAATTATAAACATCAATAGTTTTGGAGCCATTCCTGCATGTTAGTATTCACTACATACTCAGTAGTTTCACTTTGCCAGACTTGGAAACCTTGTAGTTCATATAGCTGCATATCAACCACTAAAGCCACAGAAAGATTCATATCTGAAGTGGAATGAAGCACACACTTGAAGGTATTACATCAGCATTCTGCTGTAATGGTTATGCCTCTCCAAGATGTAGTCTGAGGTCTTAAAGAAGTTTAGCCTTGTTAGTGTCACACAAGTGTGAGTTTGACATATCAACATCTTTTTGGTAAGCCATACAGTCTGTCACTATGGTCTTACACACATAATTACCATATTAAAATCCCAACCTATCTAGTTCCACAGTCTATAGAACTGCTTAGTAACTGCTAATGCCTTGGAGGAAATCACTGACAGAGTTGTTAGACAGCACAAATTTGAAGGGATGATGTCAGTGGTATGTTCAAAGCCTTATGACACACCTAAAATGTATTAGCATTGTCAAAATGCAGTAGCCATGTAAGTGTAATCCTCTGTTGATTTACCCACACCACATCCTTCGATGAAGCCATTGCTTCACAATTTCTATGCAATGTTATACGACCACACAGGTAGAATATTACTGAATTTGATCCATTAAGCACACAGCTTAGAGAGCTGTGTATTAACTGCTTCTGTCACAGGAGACTTCAGATTACAGGAGAAAAAAGTGCACACTTCAAGGTCCGACTTAAGCATTACTTTTGAATGCTCACGTATCCCTTACAATGTGGTTTGAGGGATTAAACTCATCTAGACATATTGGTGCTCAATCTAGGGTGAGACAACTATATCATTATCTGGTGGGTAAGGCAGTCCTGTCTATCACTGTTGTTATACACATGCACATTTCACATACATATCTAGATTTGAACTCCTGCCAATCTATTTATACACTCTATTGCACTGATGTGAGAAAGAACATATTTAAAGGTATAATATCATTATTGTATTATAAGACATATGTGAGGCTTAAGAGAGAGAGAAAGGTTTGTGGCATCCTTCTTCCTGTGCAAATGTTTCTACTGAGTGAAAGTGTAAACACCACAGCTGCTGGAAAAGCTAGTCCTACCTAGAACTATAGTCAGATATACTCATACTATTTATCCATTGCTGGAATCAAACATCTAAGTCCACAATCTAGTGGACATTGTATCAATTGCTGATGCCACAGTAGAAGCATTGCTACAAGTGTGAGAAAGAACATATTTAAGGAAATGACATCATTGCCATGTTGCAATCAAGATATTGGGCTTAAAAATGAGTGAGCTGATCGAAGGAAGGACACTCAGCAAACTCAGAGCTATATATATAGCTTAGACTAAGCACCTCATTGGTTCTTTTGAGATTTCTTTCTTAAAAGCTGTCTCAGGTTTCAACTTTCTGTTACCTAAGAAGCTCATTTGTGAGTGTTCAGCCATTTTACAGTGAGCTGATCGAAGGAAGGACACTCAGCAAACTCGGAGCTACAATATATAACATTAAGTATCCTGTTTTTTGTTTATTTTGTTCTTTATTTCTTTGTTATTTATAGCACTTTGTGTACTGTGTATTTTTTCTAGCTAGTTTCACTGTGTGTGAGGTATTAACTGGAAATTGTCCACTCTTATTAAGCATCTGTTGGGTTGTTTGTCTATGATAACTTGTTGCAGTTAAACTCTTTTTTTCTAGTGGCTCCTTTAGCTGTTTAAAACTTTCATTTAAAGGCTCACTGCTGCTTTTCAGCTGTGAGTAACATTTCTGCAGTTTGTTCTAAGTAGTGTGGATATTTGTAGCATTTCCATATTCAGGCTTGTATTTGGGCCTAGTGTTTGTGGAGGCTGTGTGTCTGAACACATAATTCAGGGACATCTTGTTTTAGCCAAAGCCATCAGGCATTTCAGTGAGAGAGAATTGTTTGAGGTCATTGGCTGACTGAGGTCTCCTGGACTACAGCTTAGACTAAGCACCTCATTGGTTCTTTTGAGATTTCTTTCTTAAAAAGCTGTCTCAGGTTTCAACTTTCTGTTACCTAAGAAGCTCAGTTGTGAGTGTTCAGCCATTTTACAGTGAGCTGATCGAAGGAAGGACACTCAGCAAACTCGAGCTGCAATATATAACATTAAGTATCCTGTTTTTTGTTTATTTTGTTCTTTATTTCTTTGTTATTTATAGCACTTTGTGTACTGTGTATTTTTCTAGCTAGTTTCACTGTGTGTGAGGTAGTAACTGGAAATTGTCCACTCTTATTAAGCATCTGTTGGGTTGTTTGCTTACGATAACTTGTTGCAGTTAAACTCTTTTTTCTTGTGGCTCCTTTAGCTGTCTAAAACTTTCATTTAAAGGCTCACTGCTGCTTTTCAGCTGTGAGTAACATTTCTGCAGTTTGTTCTAAGTAGTGGGGATATTTGTAGCATTTCCATATTCAGGCTTGTATTTGGGCCTAGTGTTTGTGGAGGCTGTGTGTCTGAGCACATAATTCAGGGACATCTTGTTTTAGCCAAAGCCATCAGGCATTTCAGTGAGAGAGAATTGTTTGAGGTCATTGGCTGACTGAGGTCTCCTGGACTACAGCTTAGACTAAGCACCTCATTGGTTCTTTTGAGATTTCTTTCTTAAAAGCTGTCTCAGGTTTCAACTTTCTGTTACCTAAGAAGCTCATTTGTGAGTGTTCAGCCATTTTACAGTGAGCTGATCGAAGGAAGGACACTCAGCAAACTCGAGCTACAATATATAACATTAAGTATCCTGTTTTTTGTTTATTTTGTTCTTTATTTATTTGTTGTTTATAGCACTTTGTGTACTGTGTATTTTTTCTAGCTAGTTTCACTGTGTGTGAGGTATTAACTGGAAATTGTCCACTCTTATTAAGCATCTGTTGGGTTGTTTGTTTATGATAACTTGTTGCAGTTCAACTCTTTTTTCTAGTGGCTCCTTTAGCTGTTTAAAACTTTCATTTTAAGGCTCACTGCTGCTTTTCAGCTGTGAGTAACATTTCTGCAGTTTGTTCTAAGTAGTGGGGATATTTGTAGCATTTCCATATTCAGGCTTGTATTTGGGCCTAGTGTTTGTGGAGGCTGTGTGTCTGAGCACATAATTCAGGGACATCTTGTTTTAGCCAAAGCCATCAGGCATTTCAGTGAGAGAGAATTGTTTGAGGTCATTGGCTGACTGAGGTCTCCTGGACTACAGCTTAGACTAAGCACCTCATTGGTTCTTTTGAGATTTCTTTCTTAAAAGCTGTCTCAGGTTTCAACTTTCTGTTACCTAAAAAGTTCAGTTGTGATTGTTCAGCCATTTTACAGTGAGCTGATCGAAGTAAGGACACTCAGCAAACTCGGAGCTGCAATATATAACATTAAGTATCCTGTTTTTTGTTTATTTTGTTCTTTATTTCTTTGTTATTTATAGCACTTTGTGTACTGTGTATTTTTCTAGCTAGTTTCACTGTGTGTGTGAGGTATTAACTGGAAATTGTCCACTCTTATTAAGCATCTGTTGGGTTGTTTGTTTATGATAACTTGTTGCAGTTAAACTCTTTTTTCTAGTGGCTCCTTTAGCTGTTTAAAACTTTCATTTAAAGGATCACTGCTGCTTTTCAGCTGTGAGTAACATTTCTGCTGTTTGTTTCCCACCCTCCCTCCCTGTTGGTGTAGTGTTTTTATAGTTGGTGGCTTTGCAGTTGCCCGCCCCTAGTGTAAATTTGATCTGGGACCCTCCTCCCAGTCTAGTGTCATTACCTCATTCTACCCAGTACAGGGAGAGCATTTGAGAAGGCCAATCAGCTTAGTTTCTGCTACTACTTTCTCTCTTTCCAAAAAAAAAAAAAAAAAAAAAAATTTGTATCTGCTTTTACTGTATTTTTGTTTTTTCCTACTTTATTTTGCTTTTGCGTCATCTTAAAAGTACTCAATTGTATTTATTACTGCTTGGTGTAACGCATTGTAAGCCTTTTGGTTTAAGCACCTGGGCTTCAGACCAGTTTTACATTAGGAAGGTTTGTGGTCTGCACTGTAGTGGCAGAACAGGTAGCTTACATCCTTCTAAGTTGGGAACTGCTGATTGAGGGCTCAGTGTCTGTTATTCTAAAAATGTATTAATTCTGGTTTAAGCACTTGGGCTTGAGGCCAGTTATTTTACATTAAGAGGGTTCGTGTTCTGCACTCTTGTGGGAGGAGAGGCTGGACTCTGTCCTTCTGAGCTGGGAATTTCTGGTTAAAGCTTATAGTGCCTGCATATTTGAACTGCTTCTTACTGAAATTGGTACACCTCGTTTGCTGTAGCATAGACTAGATCCAGGCCTGCTGAATCTAGCTTTGTTTGTATAACTTGAGCACTAATCCAGGCATTCTTTAAAGTATTCAGTTGTATTTATTACTGCTGGTAGTAACTTGATTAAAGTGTAGCTATCATTTCTAAGTCTTTTGGATTAAGCACTTGTGCTTCAGACCAGTTGTTTTACATTAGGAAGGTTTGTGGCCTGCACTGTGGTGACAGGACAGGTAGCTTACATCCTTCTAAGTTGGGAACTGCTGATTGAGAGCTCTGTGTCTGTTATTCTAAAAGTGTATTAGTTCTGGTTTAAGCACTTGGGCTTCAGGCCAGTTATTTTACGTTAAGAAGGTTTGCGGTCTGCACTCTTGTGGGAGGAGAGGCTGGACTCTGCCCTTCTGAGCAGGGAATTTCTGGTTAGAGGCTTATAGTGCCTGCATATTCTAACTGTTTCTTACTGAAATTGGTACACCTTGTTTGCTGTAGCATAGACTAGATCCAGGCCTGCTGAATCTAGCTTTATTTGTATGCTTGTTGTTTGTTTATTTCCTGAAACGCTAATTCCACCTAAAACGCGGCCTTTTAGCACTTCTGTGGATCCCTAGTGATATCTGCATTGCTTACTGTACTTATTTCCTTGTTTCACTTGAAAGAAAGTTACTGTTTGTCATTTTTGCATTTAAGTTACCTGTAACACATTGCATTTAAGTTACCTGGCACTTGCTCACTAAAGCAATTATATAAGTCAGCTCTAAAAAATTAAAAGCACTACACCCTCACAAACTCCCTTGAGTACCTTGTTCCCCATTGGCCCTTTTTTCAATTATAAAGGAATTCCCAATACTATTCTACCATGTCCAAAGGTCAGTTGTCAATCTCCTCTCCGGTCCAGCTGGTGAATCTGGGAATCTTGAGGCAATGTTACAACTGCCTCGTGTACACAGACAACCCTCTCCTCCTCCCAACAAATTCCAACACATGTGAGAGATGCAACCATATAGCCAAACTGGAGGCTAAGCTCTCTCAACTCAGTACTGGCATAACCAGTCAGGAGGAGAAGGAAACCACACTCACTACAATTCCAGTCTCACATAGACCTACCACGACAACAAACCAAACACATAAACACACAAAAACATACTCGGAGGCTCTAAATAAAAATCTGCCTAAGCAGCAGAGACCTCCAAAGCAGACACCCAAGCAACCGCTACCCCAAAACCGAACACGTGCAACACATAGCTCACAAAGCCAGTGTGCCAAACAGTCACAGCCCTTAAGGCTAAACAACACACCTGATACACTTGTAATAGGTGACTCTATCGTCAGGCACACTGATGTCCCACTCACCAGGCTGAATAAGGAGAAGGTCACGGTGAACTGCCTGTCGGGCGCTAGGATCTGCCACATAACACAAGCACTCAGGTCACTCCAAGGCAAGTACAAATATGACTCAGTCATTGTCCATGCTGGTGTGAATGACCTGAGACGTACCTCCCTGGACTACATGAAAAGAGACATAGAGGAGCTCTCTGAGCATGTAGCCCAGGCCGGTATGACCCTGACCTTGAGTAGCATCTTACCCTCACCAAGAATGATGCCACAATATGAAGACAAGATGATCAATTTCAACAATTGGCTTAAGTGTTGGTGTCATTCAAAGGGGATCCAATGCCTGTCAGCCTGGGATGACATGCTCGACAAGCCACGATGCTTTGCTAGGGATGGCTTGCACCTGTCACCCTGGGCTTTCGGATATTGGCAAAGGCTCTTGCTACCCCCATAGTGCCTTTTTTAGGCAAGGCTCAAAAGACAAACCCACCTCCATAGGTATCACAAGGGATAAGAAACTAAGAGTAATGCTACTCAATGCCAGAAATCTAAACCTCAAGATGCACGCACTCGAAACTCTCCTTAGCATGGAGAACATCGATATCTGTGCAGTAACAGAAACCTGGTTCAAGGCTCGAGAGCACCCCAGCACTACCAGGTTATACCTCATACCATGCTTTTCGGCCACAAAACTTGGACCGAACCACAAAAGGAGGGGGAGTATCAATATTCGTCAAAGATACCCACACCTCCAGGTTGGTGGCACAGCACGAAGCATCAGAGACTATCCATGTGCAACTAACTGTGGGTAAAACTGCCTTCCAGTTTATAGCCTGCTACAGACCACCCTCCCAAACACAGGAACCCCACTTGGCCTTCCTGAGAATACTGGAAAATATGAAGGACTCTCCAAACACCATTATATTGGGTGACTTCAACTACCCAAACATAGACTGGGAGCATTACTCTAGCTCCAACACCCTAGCCCAAAGGTTCCTAGAATTTATAAACTCAAATGCTATGGAACAACTTGTTACCACTCCCACAAGAGGGGAAAACATACTGGACCTGATCATCACCAACATGGGGACACTATGCTCCAGACCAGAAGTGTATCCCTCACTGGTAATATCAGACCATAAACTAATCTCACTGGATATTCACATCCCGACCCCACCCCCTGCCCAGAAAACCACAGTGAAAAACTTCTCTAAAGCAAATTTCACACACCTCAAAACCGAGGCGAAATCCTTCAAAGCCCCCGGGCCTGTGGAAAATACGGCCCAGACCGCAGAATCCTTTATAAACGCATTCTATGAACACCTTCAGGAATGCATGGATCATGCAATCCCAAATAAAACCAAGACCCATCCTCCAAAGGCAGATGTCCTGTCTGGTGGACCCCAGCCATAAACAAACTATACAATAGAAGGAGGAAGCTACTACATGATAGAGCAAAATCCCAAAAAGGGAAGGCATCTCTGATCAGTATTAGCAAAAAACTATGGGCACTCATAAAATTGCCTAAGGCCAGCTTCGAGAGAAAAATTGCACAGGACACTAAGGATAGTCACAAGGCTTTCTTTAGTTATGTTAGGAACCTGGGTGGGAATTCCCAGATATGCTCAGAATTAGTCCAAAATGACAAAAAATACACCGAGCCCACAGACATTGCCAACATCCTAGCTGACAGGTTCAGTGCAAACTTCTCCCCCCTCTCCCCACCAAAAGGGCAAATATCTATCCCAACAGAGTGCTGCCCCCCTGACATCTCAGATGCTCAGGTAAGAGCCACCCTCTCCAAAGCAAAAAACACAGCATCAATGGGACCAGATGATGTCCCGGGCTGCGTCCTACATGAACTCTGAGAAGAGCTAAACCCAAATATAAAACTACTGTTCAATCTTAGCTTTACTACAGGATATGTACCCAAAGGGTGGCGTACAGCAACATTGGTCCCTCTCCACAAAGGTGGTGCCTCAACGGATCCTGGAAACTATCGCCCCATAAGCCTGACTAGCTTGGTCTGCAAAGCTATGGAAAGGATCATCATGGACCTCATAAATAAAGATATTGGGGACCTACAGACACTGGATCCTACCCAGTTTGGCTTTGTTAAGGGCAGATCCTGCCTCTTAAACCTGGTCGATTTCTTTGAAACAGTCACCAAGGCCATTGACGAGGGGAAGGTGGTCCACACAGCCTATCTGGACCTCGCAAAAGCCTTCGATACAATACCCCACTCGGGCATTATAGATAAGCTCACCAGCTTAAATATAAACCCCTATGTCACTAGATGGGTTGCAAACTGGCTCAAGGACAGAACCTACATGGTTAGAATTGCTGGAGCCATGTCAGACTCCAAACCAGTTACAAGTGGCATCCCACAAGGCTCAGTCCTGGGACCTCTCTTGTTCGGTATATATTTCTCGGTAGTACAGGCCAACATGGAAGGACTGTGGCTGACCAAGTTCGCAGATGACTGCAAACTGGGCACCATAATCAACTCTCCAGCCGACACAAGCATCCTCCAAAAGGGCCTCATAGAAACAGACAACTGGTGCCAGAGCCATGGCCTCAAGCTAAACGCCAAAAAGTGTATAGTCATCCCTTTGGCAAAACAAAGTGCCCACAAATTACCACATAGGTGGTAATCCATTAAGTACAGAAGAAGTCATTAGGGACCTGGGGACCCAAGTTGATAGCAATCTCTCATTTGACAACCACGTGGCTAAAGTGGTTAGAAAAACATTTTATATAGCCCACCTAATCATGAAGGGATTCACATCTAGATCAGGGGAGGTCATCGTACTCTTTACTCATCCCTCATCAGGCCCATAATTGAGTACAATGCCCCTTTTGGGATGTACCTTACCAGACACCTGCAGCAACTGGAAAGACCCCAAAAGTACCTCACCAAGAGGATCAAAGGGCTCAAACAGATGCCATATGCTGCCCGGTTAAAGAAACTCCAGCTCTACTCAGTGGCATACCGCCTGCTCAGAGGCGATCTGTGCCTGACGTATAAAGCCATGTCCAACCCGGAATTAATGGACATGCTGCACCTCAGAAAATCCAAATCCCATCGAGCTACGCTCGAGAGACTTGAACCTCAGCACTGAAATAAATAGGACATGCTGGAGGGACAGATTCATAACCCAGAGGCTCCCTTCACTCTGGAAAAAAATCCCAGTCCAGGTTAGGCAGAGTCCCACATTGACTCTCTTCAAGAGGAATCTTGATGAGTGGATGGGAGATCATAGGTTTACCCCGGCTATCACTTCTGTGTCACTGTTAGACAGAGGCACAGTATACTAACCTCAAAAAAAGGCATAGCAAAATTAATTTAAAATGGGTGTCGAAAGCCAAACACACTCTGGCTAGGCTTATAAATGCCCTAGGGCAGATAACCTAGTATGAACCTATGAACCCATGAACCTATGAAAGATTGGTGGGTACACTCTTCCTCTGTTTCTTAGTGGAAGTGCATACACCATATGTGTTACATATGACAGTTTAATCTGTCACTATAGTTACACATACTGATACCAGTTAGCCTGTACTGCATTTGAGCACCTGAATATCTAAGGCCAAAATCTAGAGAACAATAATTTTATTTATTCATTCATTCATTCATTCATTCATTCATTCATTCATTTAGCATTTGTTTACCAGGATAATCTGATTGGGATAATGAGTAATCCCCTTTACAGTGGAGGCCCAGAGAGAAAATCTCCACAGAAAACATACAACTGCATTACAATATAATATACTGCATTACATTAAGGAAAGCATTTTAGAGTCTTATTACATTATTATGCTGCACATCAGAAAAATAAGTAGAAAAAATATATAGTATAGACAGGTATAAAGAAGCAAACGTGTGGAGGTTTTGTATTGTGCATGAATATACCTTATTATAATTGTACATTACAGAGCAACTAGTGTGGATGGTTACAAAAACAGTGCATAGAACTTGCTATGTCACAGGAAAAGTCAAGTGATTACATTATCATTGTATTGCAAAGCAGATGTTTGACCTAAAAGTAATTTAAAATGCTAGTGGATCCCTCTCCTTATTTAAATGTTTCTCCTGAGTAGAACTGTACACAGCAGATCTATTGAATATGCCAGTCCTATTACTTTAGTCACACACACTCATAATAGTTAGTCCTTAATGGATTTGAACACATGCCTATGTACCTCCACAAACTAGGGAACACTGCATTAACTGCTGATGCCACAGGAGAAATCTTATTACAAGTGTTGGAAAGAACATAGCTGTAGTTTACATGACATATGTTTGGATGAATTGACAGTCTGTTTTCAAAGGCAGACAAAACAGCAATGTGTTCACAACTCACTACATACTGTATCAGTAACTCATACATTACATTAGTCATAGAAATTGTTGTGTTGTGAATTATATTTGTGTGTGTCCCATTAAGGTATATCCTGCAATTATATGATGGTTGATAATGTCAAATAATGAAGATCCAGCCATGCATTCTTCAAGGTTTATCTCAAAATCATTGTATGAAATTATTAATGTATTTTGGAGGTGACTGACTTTGTGATGTGTATACCATGCATGAAAAACATGCAACACTATGCTCATTAATATTGCTATTGAAGTATGTATCCAGTGGCACCACTTCATTGGCTTCACTGGATCACAGTTGAAAGCATAATGTGTTTTAGTACAAAAGTCGTTAACACTGTATATAACTATACAGCATCACAGTGAACTCCTAATATCTTGACTACAATAAGCCAAGAAGCAACACACAAGTAATACATTCCAATTACATTTTTTTCAATCAAAATCGCTTACTGAAGTACACTGCTGCCAAGCTCACCTTCGCTAATGATGGCAAAGTATTAGCACATGCATAATTATTTACTCAGTTTTTTTAACTTAGAACAGGATGTAGCAGTGATTTATGGTGTTCCATGGCAAGCTTCATGCAAATAAATAAAGAGTATAGACATATCCATAAGCATATAGCCATTTCTGTTTCTGCGCCATGCCAGACCATGTTTGTATTGTGTTAATGTTTTGTGTGTCATCGTTACAACATATATCATGATGGTACAGTTATGTGTTCAGAGTATGGAGCATGCAAGGCATACCTTTTTCTTTTCCAGATTTTTTCAGAATGTCTAGATCTTTACCTCATGTTTTGATTTTGTTCCTCATATTATTTGTGTTTTTCTAGCAAATGGTTGAGGACTGAAGTCCCTACACAATGATATGTCAGACTTTATATTTTTCAGAAAATGAATGCCAATGGTAAACCTATTATTCCAGCAAACTTCTAAGTTTATAAGAGCAATAATAGTAATCTGTCTCTAATTATGAACCTATGTTCCCCCCACTACTGCTGGCGTTGTCCAAATTTCTTGCACTCAGAGGTGGAAAGGTATGAGTAGGGGTGGGATACTGGCAGACTAAGTAAAAGAATAAGCAGGATATTGGTGGTGGACTAACATATTTTTCCAATACATCACAAGGAGACAATGTTATGAGAAGGAAAACCTTAACTAATGCTAGACATATTGCTGCATTCATTGACCTGCCAATCTGCATCAACATTCTTTACTTTTGAGAATTATCTCAGCACACCACAAACAAAGACATGGCTTAGGTAGTAAAACACACATTTGCAGAAACAATGAGAAAAATGTGAAGAAGGGACTATGTGTGCTTCAGACTTCATAACATTAAAGAGAATTGAAACACCCCATATATTGTACCTTAAACCCTGGAAAATGTTGGACATATAAGAATAGCTGTGTCCTCAGAGTGCTATCAGTATTGCTTTTTGTTGCTCAGCGGGGCTACACAAAGTAGCATAAGGAGTGCTGTATTAATGTATCCAAAGGTAATGTGTTCAGTGTATTTTACTGTCACTTAGCACTGCTCTCTGAGTGCATACATAGAGAGTGTTGCTTATGGGACATTTCTGGCCATATGTGTGGAGTATGAATCTATTTTTGACCAGATTAAATGTATGAAAAGGGATTGGCAGGACAGTGATGAAAATGACAGGCAAGCAGGTGGTGGAACACTGGGAGAACAACAGAATGTGCAGGATATCACCATACCTATCCATACCTATCCATTTCTTCACAAGCTAGCAGTGTATTTGTACATATAATTTGATGAATTTGAATAGTTACCACATAAAGGATATGTGACAACAACTTAACTCATTCACTCCAGTGCAGCTCAGAAAAAGCTGCCTGCTTAATTCCACCATCGGAATAAAAGTGCAGCCTGAGCTCATTTTCAAAAAATCAATTTCTAATACCATACAGAAAACAAATGTTCATAACTCCTTAACTATAAGAGCTAGACTAAAAATGCAAAAGTGAAAGTTGTTCAGCAGACACTGACCTTTTCAACAGTGTAAACGTTGATAGTGCATATCAAAGTCATTATTAAATATTTGGCAAGGAATGCTAATATTATGCATATTTTTTACCTTTTTTGGAAAAGCAAAGCACAATATATTGGTCAATGTACATGTAGACCCATAAAATTTGCATTTAATTTGTTTGTATGAATGTCAGATTTAAAATGATACCTTAACCATTACTGGGTGATGCTCCTTTATGGAGATATTCACAGAAATATGATTAATACATTATTTCTCATAATTGATAAATAAAGAAAGCATAATATCTCATCAACTGTAACAGACAGAGGCTACATATCAGTATAAACGTGCATCTCAATATCAGCTTCAAAATGATGCATCATTTGTGTCATCACCATGCTCCATTGCAAAGATATGGGCATAATAATGAGAAGTATTGGAAATGTATAATTTTCATAATCCTACAAGACTAAACAAACTTTGATATCTGTGTACAGTGCACAGACACCATTCTTTTACCATGTTGTAAGGGGTAACACTGTCTTCAAAATGAGTTATTACTTGTCACACTGACCTGCTTCCTTGCAAAGTTATTTACCAAAATATGAAAAAAATCATAATTTCCATAACCTACATCCGAAACAAACTTTGATATCTGTACATGTGCACAACATACAGACACAGTTGTTTTACTGTGTTGGAACTATGAATACTGTCTTCAAAATGAGGTATTACTTAGCACATTCATATGCTCCGTTGCAAAGTTATTTACCAAAATATGAAAAAAAATCATAATTTCCATAACCTAAGTCCTAAACAAATAGATATCTGTACATGTATACAGCATTTAGACCCAGTTGTTTTACCATGTAGACAGATATCATTGTAAATATACACATTCTTGGAATAGACAATATAATGCTGAATAGGTACATATAAAGAGAAAAAGCAAAGTAAGGACCGCATCTCCACTAATGAACCCAGGACAGGCATGGGACTTCAGTGGCATGCAAGGCCATCTGATCCACCCAATACCTGTGCTAGCTGCCCACTCAGACAGCTGATACCACTGCAGTCTCACAACCTCCTTCAGTGTCAACAGTCTGCCTTTCCTATGCCTTTTCTCTTTATATGCGTTACTGACATATTAGATTGTACATAGTAGCACTCTCCTGAAACAGTTGTTCTTTCTCAGCATTTTTACCAACTCCTTGCCAAAGTTATTTGTCAAACTCAGAAAATTATATTTTACACAACACAATTCATAATAAAGTTTTACTTACCATACAGGTTCTACTTGGTTATGGGCGTTTTCCATTCTTCTCACAAGCTGCATGTTACCAATCCTGCATAGCTCTCCTCACGCCATTGTGGAGGTCATTCAAGAACAAAACAATGTCCTCCTCAGTTAGGTGAACGCCATCCCTCCTGTACAGGTGGACATCTTCTGCAGTGATGCTGTCATGGTAGATTGTAGATCCACTGACCCTGTGCATCAAGCCATGCATGAACCCATTCTGTAAACGTTTGGCCTTGTGTGCTGCACATTGCCTGTTTGTTGTTTTCCATATCTGGCGAGGAATTATGTCAGACCTCACAAAATGACAACGTGGCCACCATGACTACAGGTGTTCAGAAATTGCTCTGTTTTGAAACTGTAGTCTTCCGAGTGGTTGACTGATCACATCATTCCCTCCAATGTGCAGTATAAGGATGTCGAGCTCAGGGTAGATGGAACACTTCTCTTCCGACACCTGCAGTACTCCACTTCAATGCATACCTCTTCTTGCAATCTAGTATACCTTCACAATGGATGTGGGAAAGCTGAAGTTGTAGTGGTTTTCAGTTACGGATGCATGGCTGGCAGCCCAGTGAATGTAGAAATGGCCAAATGCCCACACTCTCACTTGTCGTTCTCCTGCTCGTGAAGCAATGTCAGTGTAAGAAGGTGGATGAACCTGCACAGGAAAGAAAATGCAAACAGATTACTACTGATGTTTGACAGATATATTGCAAGACTACATATATATGTATATCATATGCATTATGTGGTTACCCCATTCAAATCTTCACTCCTATCCACAGGGGCAGTATTCTTTTCATAAGGTACATAAGTGGTGATGATGCTTCAGTGGTACATACCTACCGCTGATGAAAACAAATTGCACACAATGACTGACAAGGGGGTACAGAAAGGGTACATGTAAACAGAAAAAGCAGGGCAAAGACCACCATTCCACTAATATGCCAAGGACAGGCATGGGGCTTCAGCTCATCGGCATCTGAAGTGTCCCATACCGGTGCTGGCTACCCACTCAGACTGCTGGTAGCAGCAATGACTCACGATTGTATGCAATGCCAGCACTCTGCCTTACCTCTACCTTTTCCATTTACATGTATCCTTTTGGCAATGGCCATAAGGAGTGAAAGGAGGGAGCTAATGTGAACTCTCTTGCCCTGACCTACATACATTTACTTCACCTGAAGGGAGGGAGACTGAGTGGAGAGCTACACCAAGACAATATATGAAAAGACCAAGACTGGCCCAGGCTTTGTCTTTTTGCATCTGTCCTTTCTCGGAGGGGAAACATTGCATCACAGTGGCACCCCCGAGCCCATGCTTACCTAAGACAGCAGCACTATGGGAATGAGCTGAAGAGTCTCAAAGTTACCAATTGTGATCCAGGTGGATCATAAGATCCATGGTGGCTGGGCATGCACCCTGTGATGCATCCACCAACACAAGAGCAGTTGGCACAAAAGTCTGAAGAGGGACCTTCCTGGCCTTGGTGCATAAGGGTTTGGCCGATAGCTGACAAGGGGGCTCAGAAAGGGCACCCTTGAAACCATGCATATCCAGGAAAGCAGGCTACTGGGACTGAGCTGAAGACTCTCCAAGTTCCTCACTGCCATCCAGGATGGTCCTAAGATGCATGATGTTTAGGTGTAACACACAGTGACGTGGTGGTCCCCAGTTCCATATGCATACACATCTTGATTTGTCTTGTGCATCGCATAATGTGCCTTTCCTGATGTCAGTAATCCACTAGAAATTTATGGCCATGGTACTCACTGAAGCATTCAACACAAAGGTTGATCTTGCAATTCGGGCACCCCCATGATAGCTCAGCAAGTTTACCCTTGCTGGCACAGTTTTTGCATCTTGATTTATGCCATTTCACTGGAAAGTGGGAGCCATGCTCAAATCAGCTCACAGCCTCTGGGACAGTAATCTCAGTGAATCTTTTCCTCTTGATTTAACTGGAAGTAGATGCAAGCCTAGGTTCCTTCTAAACTTTAACTTTGTTGTTGCAATAGCACATCCAGAGCTTGACAGTTGCTTGTCACTGTTACTTTCACGGAATATAATGAAAGCATTGACTATGGCCACATCCCATAAGAACAAGAACAAGTACAGCCACCATTTGTGGACCTTTCTGGCAGTGGGATACTGTGCCCTCAGCTGATCTGCTCGGTCCACCCCATTCATGTAAGTGTTGTACATGTTTACAACTGCTGGACATGGAACTGATGCCTTGGTTCCATCACACTTTCTCCTGTGTGTGCCAGAGACTGCCCAGGTTAGGTTACAGTTAGTTGACAGGAGGAATACTGGGTTGCTATCCTTCCATTCAGTAGCTAGCAGTGGTCCACTCTGCAATTGCTTGAAGTAGCCTTGAGTTGCCTTTCCAATGGCCTGTCTGTTGAATGTTAGAGGCCATCCTGATCTATTCGTGTGCATGGTTCCACAACAGTACAGACCATCTTGCAGCAATTGCTGTGTCAGTGGAACAGAGGTAAAGAAGTTATCAAAGTAAATGTGATGCTTCTTGCCAATCAGTCCCCTAGTTAAGTCAACCACAATTCAGTGCACCAGTCTGACCTCTGTATTCTGCTCCACTTTTCCAGTTTATACCTGGAATTCATGTGCATACCCATTGGTCCAGCATGCCAACACCCACACCTTAATGCCATACCTCTCGGGCTTACCAGGCATAAACTGTCTAAATGTCAAGTGTCCATGGAAGCCGACCATGGCTTCATCTACAGCTACCTCATGATGCACAATGTACTGTGTTCTGCATGCATGAAGTATTGCATCCAGTATTAGCCATACATGATGTAACTTGTCATGACACACAGAGCCCTGTGGTAGGATCAGGCTGTTATCACTGCAGTGGAAATACTGCTGAATTTTTTCAAACCTGAATCGGGTCATGTGCTCTGCTATTGGGAAGCAACCATATACATGGTGCATTTCCCAGTAGCATTTGTATTCAGGAACATGTACAATAGACATGTATATTCTGACACCTAGAATTGTGCATATGTCTCCTGGACAAAAAGGACTCCACCATGTATCAACCGTGCCTTATACAGCCTGCCTCTGTGCAGCATATCAATTGGTTTCATTGGCAATAAGGGTGTATAGCTCCTCTGGGAACATCAGATTCATGAAGTCCATCTCTGTGCTATCTGAGACCAAGTTGTTTACTGGGCCTACTGGCCCCACAAATTCCTCAATGTGTACTGTTTGGAGGTGTTTTTTCCACATGATCTTACATGGTGGGCATGCTCGGCGTACCTTACTGGGTCACTTGGAACAGTTGGGAATGGAAAGTGCTGTAGGGTTCAGAGATGGTGCTCTCTCAATGTCAGTACCAAATGTACTGCATGCAGTTGTTAGTGAACTACTAACAGACGTTCCCTGCTGAGGGACAACCATATCATTGCCTGACGAGGAGCTACTTGGACTCATATCTAGTGGATTTTCTCCATCCCAATCTACATACTCTGGACTACTATGAATGCCATGTACAGTTGAAGAAACATCCACACCCTTGTCAGCACTTGGAGTGTCATGCACTGTGGAGGACTTCATAGGTGTGTCACTCATACCACACACTTTCTTGAACACAGATAAAGGCAATTCATCATCTGCATCAAACTCTGAATGCACTGGATGGCCATCATGTGTGGCCCCCTTCTTTAGGGGTGTAAGTGGCACCTCATCCTCACTGTCATGGTCAGTGTGGAATGCATGGTAACAGAAACTGTGATACTCTAACAAGTTTCTAAGTTTATAAGAGAAATACTTAAAATCTTTCGCTCAATCACTCTCTCTTTGTGCGCGCACGTGTGTGCATGTGTGTGCGCGCATGTGTGTGTGTGTGTGTGTGTGTGTGTGTGTGTGTGTGTGTGTGTGTGTGTGTGTGTGTGTGTGTGTGTGTGTGTGTGTGTGTGTGTGATGCAGCAGAGTGGACATTATTTTTCAAAGTTACAGGGAGCCACTGCGGAGGGGTGGAACATGGGTTGTCAACACCTGAACTAGTTGCTGTTTAGATTTGAACCTACAAACTTCTACAATGAGTGGAACACTGGATAATGCAATATTGCAAGAGTTATTCAAGCAGGTATGTACATTTTGCATATATAGAGTATGTATACTAGATGGTGCAGCTATGCAGCGGTAGCATTGTCGCTGCGCAGCAAGAGGTTCTCCGGTTCAATTCTTAGCTGGGGTGCCTTCTGTGTTGAGTCTGCATGTCCTCCCTGCATTCGTGTGGGTTTCCTCCGGGTGCTCCGGTTTCCTCCCATGTTACAAAGACATGTATCTGGAGCATTTCTCCCTGGGCCTTCACTGAAAATTGTCTTTGCTCCAAGTCGGACTTTCCCAGTAAAAAATGTTAAATAAATAAATTAAATACACATGATACACATGTCTGACTGTGTCAAGTAATTATGGATTGGTGTCCAGAGAACTGACAAAAAATATTTCAAAATGCCTGCTGTTATGAAATGTGTATCAATCATATTTGATGCATACTTACCTGTGCCTCTCTGAGGCATTATAGTCTATCCCTATGTGCCTCCCTATTTCCTTCTATAGTTGCACAAATCAAGAAAAATAACGAACACTTTGTTGTGTTGGCAAGTTCATGATATTGTATATCCTTGTAATGATCCGTTGTATGTACTGAAATCAAGTGGGTCATGGGTCATAAAATATTCCTTTCATCAACTTAGGTCATCTTGCTTTTCCCTTTTCATATCACTTTAATGCTGACAGCATTGTTCTCCAGTTCGAGGGATGACAGTTGCACTGGTGACATCCTTGGCCAAAGTATTTCAAGCCTCAGCCTTGTACTGAAACCAGGTATAGCTTTCATGCAGCAGCTATCAGATGTATACTTAAAGAGTTGTCTAGAAAAAAATCCTCCTGACATCACCATTGTGCTTTAAATGGTGCACCGACTGTAGTATTTCAGTGGTGGAAAATTATTCTTCAAACAAAACTCACGTATTCCTATTTCAAATTCCCTGTAAACATTAATGATCAGAACGTACAAGTCCATATTGAGTACAACAAAACAACTGACAGCAAAATCTTTCTTGATCTAATCAACATCAAGAACACTGCCTCCTCTTGTTAGCTCCTTGACCAATTGGTAATATCCAGGCTCAACACCAACCTAACCAACTAGGAAATAACATTAGTGTGACGATAGTAATTGTGAAATCAAAGCAGTTCAGCTGTGGTTTTGCTTCTACCAATCCTTACGAGCAAAGTAACAAAAAAGGAATCGAATAAATAGAAAAAACTCTCACTTTATTAGTAACAACAAAGCTTTCGGGAATCTCCCTTCTTCAGTGTTCACTATAAAACAGAACAAATGCAAAAGTATAGCTTCCCCCCACTGCTCTAACATTAATAATTTCAGAGTCTGCAGAACTAACAATTGTTGATTATTTAGAAGAAGTGTTGACATGCATTGAACCTCCATGTCCCCTTCTGTTTGTTATAAAATGATGATGTTCAAAGAAGCCTGGAGGGGCCAGTGGTATTAATAAAAATTATTTATAGGTATGACCCTTGGTCCTGGCCTCCAAATCATTAAACTTTAAACTCCTAGTTTTGCACAGAGGGAACTTCAAAGCAGGATACATATTTAACATGCTACCACTTCTGCCTTTTTCCTTTTAAAAAAGGATGAACAGTTGCATTAAGTATCTTACTTGGGAAACTATTGCCAGTGTAACTAAGATTTAAAAAGTCTAGGAAAAAGTTTACTTTAAACTGCATTCCTTCCCAACTAGTTACAAATATAACTAATTTTTAAAACACATTCCTTTCTAATAATGGAGAAACTTCTTGCAACTTTACATTAAAGTTGATTTTAATGTAGTTCCACTTAAACATATAAGGCTATTAATGTTAAAAGTAAAGGCCCATTAATTTGTTCTCCCTACATCATTATGTCCACTAACCACTATCACCATTTCATATTTTCTGTTCACTGCATACAATTTCTCTAAGGCTATTCTTATTTCTCTTATTGCGCACCCACGTAAGAATAAAAGTGAGATGTTTTCCTCCTTAAACATAGCAGATACATTTCTCATGCCTCCAAGCATTGAACCCCCAATAATGAGAATGTCTTGCTCCTCCAATTTTGAATGATTGACATTAATTCTGTGATTATTCCCTTGCAACAATGACTCCTGTAGACCAAAAGGACCAGCATTCTCCCTACTGTTATTTAATAAGGTCCCACCATGGGTCTTCCCTTCTTAACCATTTCCCAACCTTCATTATCAGTTTCCAGTATTTCATCTTACCTGAAACACTTTTTTTCTACTCTGAGTATAAGCTTCTTCATTCAAACAATTCAAACTGTTAAAACAATTTCTCTTATTAAAGTCATTTATCTGATTTAAGAAATTATCACATTCAGAATCATCTACTGTATATTAACAATCCCCATCTATAATGTAACATTATTCATAACACATTTTCCTCAACAATTTATTGTTTGAACCTCAGACTCATTTGTCTTTGTAGTTTTTAATCATAATTGATACCTTATTCAAACTTTGCCTGAAAATTACCATACAGGGAATAATGATAAGATCAAGCTGGGTTTCATGTTTTTAATAATTTTTGCAACCATAAGGTTCTCAGTTTGAGTACTGTTGCTAATAAAAATAATGTTTACCCGATAGTTTCATACATTTATTACTGGTTGTTCTATCAATGTCCCAGCCTTCTGTGTTTGTGCCATTTATTCTACAGACAATGTTTTGGAAACCCTCTGTCCAATACATCACTAAGGCAGAAATTACACATTTCATCCATAATAGAAAGCTTGTGGTATTAATGACTACTAAAACAATGAACCAAATAAACCTATTAAAAATAAGTACAGTGACCGGTCAATAGGAGAGATCCCTAAAGCACTATTAACTCTCCCTCCTTGCTCAACATGCTAAGCTCACTGACATTTGCTCTGGTGCTGAACAAGTAAGCTACTAACAACACCCCCCCATTAGCAATAACAAGCATGTTCCTTCCTAAAAATTAAAATAAAAACAACTTCCTGACTGTGATTGCAAAACACTGCCCACTAAAATTAAGTTCAACATACTAGGAGCTAGCTACTCAGTCCACCAGCAGCAATTCTCCTAATACCACAGTGGCTCAGTAGATTTAAATAGAAAGTAACAGAGGAAATACTACTTCATCCTGTGTGCTGAATAAGGAAACTCACTACCCCAGGATTCAATAAACTCCTTGTAGGCTTTGAGCAGAGCGTACATGGAGTGTACCTGCTACCACAATGGTGCTTTTTGCATGGCATTGCGCAATGCATATTAATGAGGCATGGTGCATCTAAGCAAGGCTTCACACCTTGAGGCAGTGTTGCTGGCCTCAAAATCTTGCAAGCAAATGCAGATAGCAATTTCATGTAAGTCAAAGCACCAACAGTCCACAGATTTGTGCAAACTGCCTCAGTGACCACCAGGGTTAAACAGATAGAACTGATTCTGCACATTTCTCCACAAAGGCCAACATAATGCAAGGATATGTAAACAGAAATGTGGACATAACATGTTGCATAAACATGTGCTACAATGAAACAGAAACCTACCTGTCATCCCCTTTGAGCAAGACCAAAGGCAAACATAATGGGGGTACAATGGCCCATAAAATATGTACAGATATGTAATATTACACTTCCACACTTAGAAAGTTGATAGAATAAATATATTGTACATTAGCATGAACTGTCTGAATAGAATATACATACACCTGGATTTGAAGCTAGTACCATCTGGCTCCAAAAAGGAATGGATCAAAGCATTAATAGGTGGTGCCACACAGACAGTTAAGCAGCACATGTATTTTATACAATCAATAGAGACTCACAAGAATGTATTCAGGGAATCCAGCAATAAAACAACCAACAATCAAAAAGGCAGCTCCCCTGAATAAAACACCACGATCCACAGTATCCAAATCCTTTATTGAGCAACGTACATAAGCAATAGGTTAAGCGCTTTCATCTACTCAACATAGATTTCTTCAGAACAACTTACATACTCAATACTAATCAATAGAGACTGTCACAGTTTAGCATGGATTTCTCTTTGTATTCCCCCATGCTTGCCGCCATATTGCCACTGTCCTGTCTTCCCCATTTCTTTTTTTATAAAGCATTATTGCATGATAGTGCACATTGTGCACCATCACTAAGCAACGGTGAATGTCACCTGTATATAAATGTATGTCAATGTATCACAGATACCTGTAAAAGTACTAAGTATCATTGATACCTGTAAAACTACTACAGATAACTTTATTAGAACCTAGTGCCATCTGACTCAAACAACAAAGAGTATATCAATGCATTAAACGTGCTGCCACAGTCAGTTTTGCAGTACATGTATTTTATACAATCAGTCTTAACTGTCACAATTTAGCAGAGAATTCAAAGTATTCTTCTCTCCTACATGCTCCCCATGTCACCATTGTTCTATGTTCCACATTTATATTCTTTAAAGTATTATTGAGCAATGGTGCTCATAAGCAATGCTGAAACAAAAGCAGTTAAATGTATTATATACAGCTGTATTTGGACCCAGTACCATCTGGCCCCAAAAAGGAGCAAATTACTGCATTGAGTGCATTAATACCTGCTGCCACAGAGTCAGTAAAGTAGCAGGTGTATGCAACAGCAGTTAAGTAAGTCTGCCAGTTGCTATTCAGTCTCTAAAATATACCTGCTACTCAGCTGAGTCTGTGGCACCAACTATTAATGCATCAATACATTCCTTTTTGGGGGCCAGATGGTAGTGGGTTCCAATACAGGTATATATAACACTTTCAAATACTTTTACCTTTAGTCCACGTAACACTGCACAAACTTCATGCCTGAAGATCTGCAATGCTGAGCACTGTGTTTGCACGATGGTAAGCATTGCACAACATGTTCAAACAGTGTGTGCATTCCCAGTAAATGCAAAAACTCCAATTGGCAGCAAAACATCATTCTACATTAGTCTTGATCCATGATAGGCATGGTAGGCATGTGTGGTGAGGGATTGGGATGGGGTGTCCAGGAGTCCAAATTGTTTATTGGACTCTTATTGAAGGAACATAGGCCCAGGCCATTGCAGAGGGACTATTATGGCAGAGAGACTATTCTGGCTAAGAGTAAAAGTCAGAGGAATGGGATAGTCTTTTCCAGACTGGGACCAGTGCTACTGGTATCCCCCACATTGTTGAACATGGTAGAAAAAACTACAATGACCTCTGAAGGTGGAAGAGAGATACCCTCAAATGTTGGATCGAGGAATGTAGGACTGGGGACACCCCACAGATGTGTAAGTATCAATTACAGAGACTACTTGTAAGAGTTAAAAGCTGAATATACATAGGACTGCTATGACTGCTAAGAATGGTATTCTGTTCTGTTCTGAGTTTTCCACAGCTGACGCAGAGAGAGAACTGAATGTGTGAACCCATATGTCTAGATTGGCTCATATGAGGGAAGCATGTATTATGTATGCATCAGAACAGTACTGTCATTGTAGCATTAAAAGTTAAAGACAATGTTTTTGGTATTTTATACAGTTGTATCAAACTGAGCATGCATATATCAACCATAAAATCAAGTATGCATGCAATAGTCTGTAGCACAAAACAACAGTTACATATTCAAAAATAAAAGTGAGCATGCATCTTTCAACTGTAAAAGGAAACTATGCATGCATTAGTCTGTAAGCCAACAGTGCAGTATTAGAGGGTAGTCAGAGGTTGTGGGTTCAAAAACCACACTTTCCAACTATACAGTACTGTTATTTTTTCATCAGTTTTGCAATATAAAGTCATACCTCTGTACCAGTGGCAGAAATGGCCTGCTGTAAACTGTAATCAGTATTGTATGTCACATATGAAGTTACTAATGTTATCCTTTTTTTTTCTCAACCCAACCCTTATGTTCTCTCTTTTTATTTTCACAATGTAGCAGTGTAGGCCTGCCACAAAGAATCCTCCTACTCCCACTCTACCGGCTGTGGCACTGAAGCCCAACACATATGAGATGCAATCTGGCAGCACCCCCTCTGCTCCCCTGGAACGCCTGGTCGCTCAGGTAATTCTGCCCTGCAGGATAGGCCAGTGGTTACCTTCGGGATCAGTGACAGAGGTGATGATTTTATCACACTTGATGAACTGCCAGGGTTGATGCATAGGATTCTGCACCACATTGTTGGTGCATTCCTATGCTGGATGGAGAACCTGGTCTCCATCATTGTACAGAATACCAGCAGGAGACACAGATGTCAGGCACTGCAGCCATTGGTGCAGTGAGGTGACAGTGATGACAATCCAGTGGGTGAGGACTCAATTTTCACTATCATCTAGCTTGATGACCATGGTTTCTGGATGTCACAGCCTCACTCCAACAATGGTGTTCACCAACCTCTTGTGTCCTTCACCATCACTGTGTTTTGTCTTGTATGTCATGTTTGCCATTGCTTCCCCGCCTTCCCAACATACTTGAACCAGACATACCTCCTCCCTTTCCCCAACATTCCTCTCTCTCTCTCTCAAAACAAAAGGGCACCTGTCCCACAAAAATATTCATCCTATACATAGCTCTCCATTTCATTCACGTATCTTCTTGACACACTTAATTGTGCAACATCACACAATAATGCTTTAAAGAAAAGAAATGGGGAAGACAGGACAGTGGTGAAATGGGAAGCAAGCAGGAGGAAGAACAAAGTGAAAGGAGAGCAGGAATGTGCAGGAGGGAGATAAAAATGTACCATAGCTATCCATTTCTTCAACAGTAAAAATGATCATATACACAGAATATTAGCTGGCTTTGGACTTTCACCTCCAGAGAGAGGAGTGACCACAACACAATCGTGTTGTATAGTCAACTGAATCAAATCAAGTGTGTCAATAAGACATGTGTTCAAAAATGAGAGCTATGTATGGGACAATTTTATTTTTGTTGTTGGGACATGTGCCCATTTTTTTTTTGAGCAAGAGAGGAATGTTGGGGAAGGTATGTAGGTATGTTTGGGTCAGGTATGTTAGGGAAGTGTGGAAGTAATTGCAGACAGACAGGACATACAAGACAAGATACAAGCATGGTGATGGATACAACAGGCTGGTGAATACCATGGTTGGGGTGAGGGTGGGGACATTGAAAACCCATGGTTGTTGAGCTGGTTGACAATGAGAATCAAGTCCTCACCCACTGGATTGTCGTCACTGTCGATGGATGCAGTGTCTGATGAATGTATCTCCTTTTCATGTTATTAAGTGCAGTTATGGAAAGCAGTGTCTCCATCTGGCGTAGGTCTGCACCAAAAAGGTGGCACACAATCCTACACACCAACCTTGGCATTTCACCATGGGTGATATAATCACCACCTCTGCCACTGCCACTGAAGGGAACCATTGGCCTCTCCTGTGAGGCAGAGCTACTATAGGAGTCATGTAGTGCAGGGGCAGCAGAGAGGGTGATGCCATGTTGCATACCAGACATTCTGGGCCTCAGTATCATAGTCAATGCAGTAGGGGCAGGAGGATCCTGTGGCCCAGGCCTACCTCACTGTGCTGTGGGGGGGGGGGATAAGGGTTGGGGTGAAAGAAAAAAGGGTAACATTAGTAACTTCATATGTAACATACAATGCATTGATACAGTTATTTAACTCTATTTTGTTAACTTTACTTTTAAGACTATCAACTCCTGACAAATAACAGTTTTACTTTTAAGACTACCCAGCTCATAACAGATGCACACTATACTACAGATTGCAGAAAGAAATCCTTCATGTCTAAATATATTGTACATAAATTATACAAATTAGCATTTACAGGACGGCATTTGTACTACTTGTATAGACGTTTGAATTTACCTTAAAATATCGATGACAAATTAACAGTATTGTATAGCTGGGAAGTGTGGTATATGAACCCATGACCTCTGACTACTGTCTAATACTGTACTATTGGTTTGGCCTACAGACTAATACATGCACAATTTGTATTTACAGTTGAGAAATGCCTTCTCACTTTGATACTAGAATAGTGAACTGTTGGTTTGTGCAAGACAGCAATGTATGCATATTTGCTTTTAAAGTGGAGACATGCATGCTCACTTTGATGCAACTGTATAAGACACCCCAAAAAAAATATCTTAAACTTTTAATGCTACAGTAACACTACTGTTCTGCTGCATAAATACCACATGCTTCCGTCATTTGGGTCAGTCTAGCTGCATGGGTTCTCACATTCAGTTTTCTCTCTGTGACAGCTGTGAAAAAAAACCAGAAAATAACAGAACAGAATACCATTATGAATACCAGTACTAATTATATTCTGCTTTTAACTCTTACAAGTAGACTATGTAATTGATACTTACACATCTGCGGAGCATCCTCAGTGGTACCTTCCTCAATCCAATGTTTGAGGGTAGCCCTCTTCCTCCACTGGAGGTTGTTGCAGCAGTGTCTACATTTCTTACCAGTGCAGAGGATACTAGTAGCACTGGTCACAGCCTGGGCAAGACTATCCCATGCCCCTGACTTGTACTTTGATTTGGAATAGTCCTTCTGCAATAGCAAGGCCTATGTTCCTTCACGAAGAGTCCAAAAAGCACTTTGGACTCCTGGACACCCCATCTTTGAGCACAGAATCTCATTCCCTCTCCAAGAAAACTGCCCATGTCTACCACAGTTAGAGACCAATGCAGAATGATGGTTTTCTGACCAATTGCAGTTATTGCACTTACTAGGAGTGCACACACTCTTTGCAAATGTTGCACGATGCTTACCATCTCACTTACATGGTGCTCAGTAGTGTGTAATGGTAAGTTGAGGGAAACACTGACAATCAATCCAGTTTCATGACTATTGGAGGTACAGACCTTTGTGCATGTGTTTTAGGCAAAAGTGAAGACCATGCCAGTCCACATAGAGGAATACACTGAAATGAATGTAGTACACAGTATATTTTCTATTTTTGGCTGTCTGCTTCTTGGGTGGTCTGTTTCTCTGGTTCCAGTGTTTGTGCTAAGTAGTGCATCATGAAGACAGTGGCAAAAAAGAAATTTAAATGAAGAAAACTAAGGAAAGGGAAAAGAAAATGCTGTGCTGTCATACAGTCCTAAGATCTAAATATCATGGTGTGACCTGTGATGTGCATGACACATTTGGACTGGAAAAGCCTGTAGGAGACATGTTAGAAAGTAATTATACACATTGCCGTTTTTTTACTTCACAACCCTCACAAGAGCATTCATTATAAAGTTGTGACATTCTGATGCTATCAACTGTCAAACTTTCCAAGGCCAATATAAGTTAAATGTACAAGACCAGGTAAACACCACAAATGCAGATATAATAAGCAGTAAGTTAGCCATGCACCCTGAGCAGACACATGCTGTGTATCCCTGTTTCAGAAAGGTAGAACACGAGCTATGGAACAGTTATCATCACTTTTACAGGGTGTTGTTGTGGGGGGACAGGAAGCCTAGGCTGACACTAAAGGTTGGTGATTGAGTGTGAGTAAGAAGGAGAAGAAGACAGACATTTGGAAAAAAAAACAACAAATGGGAAGTGAGACAAGATGAGTAACTGTTGCCTCCAGGTGCAATTGGTGTGTAAGTGTGTGCATAAATACAGCCATGATGAATGCTAGCTCTACATCTTTGTGTGTTGAAAAGGTGTGGGCCATGCATGGTAGAGGTGGCTGTTCATCATTGTCATCCCCAACCACAAGAACTGGGTCTGCCAGGAGTTGCACTGGCACTTTGTTGTCCAGGACCACACTGAGATGCAGTGCTGCTACCTGAATGTGACTGCTGTCTGCTGGATGAGCTCCCTTCAAGGGAAACCCTAGGACCATGACCACATGGCCTGCCATGTCTGTTTGTGGACAGCACACTCACTGATAGAGCAGTGGAAGTACTGCCAATATGGGAGTGTGAACAGACATGGCTGACAGCAGATGATGTAGCTGACCTACACCCACGAGGGTGCTGTTCCCCTCCCAGTCATGTTCCATCACAGACACTGCTTGTTCCAAGACAGTCACCCCTAGGTTCATCACACACATGCCTCATTCCAATGTTTCTTTTATCCAATCCAGTGAATTGGCAACATGGTGGAGGCAGTCACATAGGTTAGACTGTGCCACATCTGCAACCATGAGTATTTATCTGGAGCACATATGGGAACATGCCTGTGCCTCCATGATGGCCCTAAACATACATTGAGTGGCACGGGAAGTGACACCCGCACCAGGTGGAGGAGGTACAGTAGGCCCCATCCATGTACCCTTATCAATTCTCCTGTGTGGCACCTCATCCACACTTTGGCTATGGCCAGACTCAACAGGCACTGAAGCCAAAGTAGCCACATTATCCTCATCAATATCCTTATCCTCAACCTGTCCAATATCTGTGGACTCTGTGGACTGGGTAGGCATAGGCATACTGGCTGTGTCCAAGGTACATGCAGGGGATGGCTATATGTCAACCCCTGTGTCAGATTCAACCTCTGCATCCCTCCGACTGTGCCTTAGGTTGGCCACCATCATCAGTATCTGCTGGTACACTGACATCAGGTGGCACAGGGCCCAGCATTCCACTGTCAGAATCACCTGTGACAAAAAACAAGAAACACAGGAATACATTAATACTGGCACTGCCATAGTGCAATATATGCTAACAAAGTAACACTATTGCCACTGTTACAGACAGTCCAGCAATACACACAACATATCTGAAATCAAAATCACACACTACAATATTTGTTTAAATTGATTAGCAGTACTGACATAAACATTTTTGGCTTAAAACTGCAGAAGGCAAGCTTTCCTGGAGGTCTGATGGTCCTGAAATAAGTTAAGCATGAGGTAAGGGCAACAACATCACAATTAACAGTAACACAGGGGGTAATGCATTTACCCCTTTATAGCTGCAGTAAACAATTGTTTAAACAAGAATGTGGTTGACAACTCCAAGCTACGCTTATAACTGTAGTAATCTTCAATCCTCCCCAGCCAAATAAATACATGTGACACAGAATTAACTTATTCATTTAAATTATTTAACTATACAACAGTATTCAAATGTTCATATAACAAGACCTGTCTGGAAGCTCCTGTTGGGATGTGGATGGTAAATCTGAAATGCTGCACCCCATTCAGCACGTGTTGGACTATAGTCTCCTGGGAGCTTTCTGTATCCCTTATGTGGCTAGAAACTGTTCATTGGGGGTCAGTGATGGTTTGCTAGCAGGCCTCCTCTTGTAACCAATAGGTCATGTCCTACTGCAGCTGCTTGCCTTCAAGTGGAGGTTATCATATCAGTGGCCCTGTGGCACAACTGTTCATACATTCTTCAACGGCCACCCACAGCATTGACATTAGCAACAATCTGCTGCCATATTAGCAGCTTACAGCCCATATCCCTTTGAAGGAGAAAGGCACCATATTGCTGAAAACAGTTGATGATTGTTTGGTTTTCATCATCTTTAAAGAGTCATTGACATGAATTCAACTGGGTCTATATTATGTGATAGAAGAATCTCTTTGTTGAACACATAATAATCGACACATATACAGCAAGCGGCCATGTCCTCAAATTTTTTACTCAGTGGAAAAAAATTCATGTGGCCATAAAATAAAAAACAAACTTTAAATCACTAATCAAGTGAGGGGGCTTCACCCCCACACCCCCATAACTAAATATACCAACTCCAAGATCGCTCTACATTGAAGAAAAGGGTGATTCCCAATAACGGCCAACTGAATTTTTTCCAAAGGAAAAAATTTGAAGATGTGGCCATTCATGGTTTACTGCGTTCACCGTACATGTGCCAATTATTAGAAGAAGAGATTCTTCGATCACATAATATAGACCCAATTCAACCATCTCACTGGCATTATTATAGGTGCTCTAAAAGAAATCAGATGCATAATACACATAAGTATCATAAAAATACAAAATAAGTATTTACAGATACAACAGAAAAGCTAGCCAATTAGCATTACACACTGGAGAAACATTAAACAGTTTAGAGACGTGAAATACTAACAAGAGACAGGATGCAAAACAAGGAGATTAAGAACAAGACAAAAAAACAAAGAATGAATGTAGTGTCCTCAGATAAAACCACAAGTAAATTCTTAAAAGCAAAGTTGAAGACAAAGCAAAGCTGAACCAATATATAAAATGTTTAATATTTTCTGTCTGTTTATGTATGTAAATGTATCAGTGTTGCAGTGTTTTAATGATCTGAAGAAGTGCTTGTTTTCTGGTGTGAAAGCTCTCATCTATTAAATGTTTTCTATATTAATTCAGCAGTGCTTTGTCCTCAACTTTGTTTTTGGAATATCCTCCTTAGTGCCATACGAGTAACTTACCCTAGCCCCCACCACCAAAAAAGAACAGGCAAATGACCCTTTTGGCTAATGAAATATATTTGAAATGCTGAAAGTGCTATCAAAGGACGTGTCCCTGAAATATTTGTACATATCTGTCACACAGCATTCCTTTCCATGTACTTTAATGTATTGCCAAACATGTCTACCTCTGAAATGGCCTGACAAACATGACCATGCCATCAGTGCACTTCTAAATAATGCATACAGATAACAGTGTAAAGGTCTGTGCTTCACATTATTATTAAATACATTCCAGCATATGCAGTATGCAGATGACAAAATGGAACATTACCTTCTGTGTTTCAGTAGTCTTCTGTGCAGATATCCTAAAGAAAATGCTTTCTCTCACTGTTCCAAACATATAGAACTCTCCTCAATGCCAGTTTTACTACCTACAGAGTTGCATTTTTATATGATGCAGATTATTAATACATTGCAGCAGTGAGTGATTACTGTTTGGCAGGAGGAAATCACAACAGCATTACAGGCTGCCTTATTTCCAATGGGTGTGTCTCTGGAGGGACCACATGCCTTTCTCATCAATATAACACAGAGGCTACAAACCATGCCATGATGTATGTGAATAGATTAAAAACCATGTCACTGTAATCTGTCTGGTATAGAATGAGGTCACATCTGCCTGGCCTCCAGACCACTGTCTGATCATGACCCAGTGGGATTACTACATATCCAAAACTATCATATAGTTGATGACATCAGCAAAGTCTGTTGAGGTCAGAATAAGTGTCCCACATTCTGGTGTAAAATGCTTTTTGTAATGGCAAACAGCAGCTCTCACACACACACACACACACACACACACACACACACACACACACACACACACACACGCACACACACACACACACGCACACACACGACACACGCACGCACACACACACACACACACACACACACACACACACACACACACACACACACACACACACACACACACACACACACACACACACACATCCAGCTAACTGCAGAGAGAATAGAACCACCACCTAAGTACCTAGACTAAAGGACACAGTATTTAACACAAGTACTTTGGCACAAGTCTGACTTATACAGGAGTGCATGTGAACTTATAGTGTATGACATCAGCAAGCTATATGGGAGACAACAGTTTGGGAGGGTTGCATGAAAGTGATGTGTAGGCTTCTGCAAGTATCACAGTACTGGCAATCTTTACCATTGGAGAAGTAACCGTAGGATACCATATTGACTCTGCTAACTAGACACACACATTCCACTACAGTGAGAACAGAACCCCTACCTAAGTGCACAGACTACAGAACACAGTAGTTAATGCAAGCACCATGGAATGAGTCTGATTTATACAGGAGTGCAGGTGAAGTTATAGAAGATGGCATTGGCAGGCCATGTGAGCGATAACAGGTTGGGAGGGCTGCATGAAATGGAAGGATAGGCTTGTGCAAGTATCAAAATACTGGGAATCCATGCCATTGGAGGAGTAACTGCAGGATACCACTTCTGCTCTGCTGACTAGGCATACACAATCACCTACAGTGAGAACAGAACCACTACCTATCTAAGTGCACAGACTATAGAATACAATACCTAACACAAGTGCCATGACACAAGTGTGATTTATACAAGACAGCAGATGCACTTATAGTAGATGACATCAGCAGGCCATGTGGGGAATAATGACTTTGGAGGCCTGCATTAGCAAACAGCTTCATAGCATCATATGAGACTACTAGCATAATAGTACTAGGCTATTTAGAAGCCCTAGTTGTGTAACAAAACAAGCACCCTTAATGAGCATAGTTGGATGTTTGAGTTTAGCAGGGCGAGGTTGTGAGCACCACCAACTGGCCCTGTCCATGAGAGAGCACACAATATTATATATTACACTTTGTATTGTGGTTGATATATGTGTGGAAAAAGTACTGAGACCCCAGGGTTGTAGTGCTTGGTGGGGAGGGCGAACACATGGATCTATTGAAAATATATGACATATAGTTAGATTGGGCCCTTAGTTTGCAATGTTTCCACATGTAGTCACATGTCAAACAAAGGAAGTGGTCAATAAACACCAATAATAAAGCATCATATTTATAGTTCCATAGTGCAGCGAGCAGTGGGTTTGTAAGATGGTTAACAAAGTATATGTGAATGTGAGATACACCTGTTTGTGCATAGGTAAGCAGTGTGCAAACACAAGCTGCATTGCTAACGTCTGACACTTAGTATTGAGTATCTAACATATGTATATGGCTTATCAGCACTGTGTTAGTGCAATGGTAAGCAGAGTGCAAGAATGGCAAGCAATGCAATTTCAGGGTTATTGCATGTACAGGCAGGTATGTATGTGTTATTGGCAAAAGTGAATGTCATGCCAGTCCAGATAGCAGGAATACATTTATAGGACTAAAGTGCATAGTACACCCGCAGTCATACATTTGATCATAAATGTGATAATCTAAATCAATAAAAATAATAGTGTATGGAATATTCTGTATCCAAACCCAGGAACACGTGTATGGCAGTCCTACACTTACAGCTGTTGCCACAAGAAGGTTGAGGAAACAGTTGTCTATGTTGCACTTCATTGCTATAAACTGCAATATCACAGCAGTAAAACAAAGGTTGCACACTCTGTACTAGAACCCAGTACCATCTATACTCCAGGCTGGGTTTCATGATGGCCAAGAGTATTAATTGAATGCATCCATTTCTATTTTTGGCTGTCTGCTTCCTAGGTGGTCCATTTTTTTCCTGTTTCCACAATGCCACACTTTGCACAAACCAGATGAGCACAACCAAGTCTGACATTTATTTGTTCTCCGGTTCCACTGTTTGCACTATGCAGCACATTGCACAAAAAGTGGAATTAAAAACAAGAAAAAGAAAAGAAAAAAGGGAGACATACGTGTCTCTTCTCCAATAGTACTGAAGTATGCAGGAAAAAACAGTATGGAGTCTACATGGATGCTTTATAGCTTGTTGAATAGATCCACTATGTTGGATTGGTTCATTAACATGCAATTCACCTACTTATACTGTAATTAGCATCTAATAAACACACCTGCTGCTTGCTCATTAGTGCACTATGTTCTCCTATGCATACCTCCACACACCTTTGCACACCTATGTGCAAATAAGGTAAAATTGGTATTACTTTCCTCAATTCCCATGATATCGAGCAAACATGGGGCACAAAAAGTGAAGGAAAGTGAAGACCTGTACTAAAACTCAGGACCATTTATACTCCAGCCCTACACATACATGCACTGCAACAGGAATAGTTACATGACAAGCCCATGGAAACCTGCCACTCATTCCTCCATTTGCCATGATTGGCTAAGCACCGTATTGTGCAAACAATGACCAAAGCAATTAAAAAAAAATACTTAAAACAGAGAGGACACATTTTTCCAACAAATGAACAAGAGGTTGCATACTAATTAAATAGAACTTGTGAATTGTGCACTGCTTACATGCATTTTCACCTTTCACAGACCTACATGTACACCTCTGTAAGTCTAACCTGACACCCCTTGATATCACCATTCACTGTTGCCATCCATTGAAAACAAACACTGAGGAAGTGCCTACATGATGTGAACATCCCTACATGGTTCCAATTTAATACGATTCATCAGTTCTATGAGTTCAGACCTCATTTGGATCTTTACCATGCTGACTGCCCTGAATCTACATGGTTGTCAACCATGTAACCAGGGAAACTGAAGGGGAGCTTAATGTTGAACACACAAGGGACACAAGGGAGGGTATTACGTTGCCATATATATCTGCACAGAGGATTCCTATTTTTGAGAAAATATGCCTGCATTTCATCAGCTGCATACTGCATATGCTTACATGCCAGCATGAATAGTCTGTTTTATGGGGTTCACACTTTCAGCTGTCTGCATTAGTTACAATTGTATTCTTCATTTGGGTGGTAGGGGAGTGAAGCAGCATATATGTAATGGCACTTAAAAAGGATATGTTGCTATTGTTACTCTCCTTTTGTTGCATTCACTCTGCATAGAACTGGAATTATGTGTCTGCTGTCACATGTTAAGGTCAGTTCTGTACAAATCTAACAACTTTTACCTGATCTTCTGTCCAAGTTGACTCCTCTCCATGAGTGTATTCGAAAAATTTCAAATACGCAGGGAAGACCAGCACAGAGTCTACACAGTTGCTTAAGAATTTGTTGAAACACTGCACCATGATGGTTTGCTCGATTAACATACAATTCATCTACTTATGCTGTAATTAGCATTCCACGGTATTTACTTTAAGCATTATTGTGCGCCACTGCATGGAGTTTGCTGAATCTAAAAATACTCACGGCCATGTGTGCATCGTGCCTCGACATGCACATGGTAAAAAATAATTGTGCAGGCTTTATTGAATCGCCGTCACTAACTATACCCCACCATCAGCAAAAACAGGAATGTCATTCATTCAAGTTAAAACAAAAACAATAGTAAAACACTACTCACTGCAATTAAGGGAGAGAACTATTTATTCAGTTCACCAGCAGCACCTATCTTAGCACCAACATCTTTCAGTAGATTTAAAAATAAAATTTAGACAGCAACATACCCATGTAATCCCACAATTTTCATTTGTCCTGTCACACTACAACTCCTGTTGAATGTCAGCCTTGCAGATGTGATTATACTCAAATGTCGGAGATTAGAAAAAAATGTCTTCATGCATTACTCCACTGTAATACATTTGAACCATAAATGTATGACATTTTGCAATAAGTGTAATTTTTATTTCTGTATTTCTGCAATGTGTATATTTAATATATATTATACATATTTGACATGACTTACAGCCACTTTGTTGACACACGGACATAATCTTACAAAATGCTAACTACAAAAAAATCGCCAAATTCACCACATGGGCATCCTACTGTAGTCACCACTGTCTCTCACTTGCTGAACTGGGCTGGCTTGAACTCCCTCACCTCCTTCAATGGTATTAACTATCACTCGCCCACAAACTAGTAAACCATCCACTAAATCTCCCATCCCTCCACAATCTACTCCAACCCTATCGCACCACCAGACCACTAAGATCCAGCAACAAAAATCACTTGCAGATCACTAAAGCCAATAACTCTGCTGGTGAAGCACTATACTCTTGCACCATAGCCAAATTATGGAACTCCCTTCCACCCACAATTACCTCCGTACCATCATGCACCCACTTCAAAACTTTACTAAAAGCGCACCTAAAAACATGCTGGCTGTGCCCTTGCAACTCCCACTCTAATATCATCCACCCCATCCAACCACTACCTTTCTTTCCACTCCACTAACTACCTTGATTATAGCAAGCTCAGATGCTCATAAGTCTAGTACTTATTATACAGCAGTAACTGCTTATTGTAACATTTGTTAATGTCTATTATGTACTTCGCAGATAAAGATTCTAGTTGTATACTGATGTACTATGTTCTTCATCTGTAAATATGTTTATAATTAATTGCTATGTTAAATTGTTAATTGCTATGTAATTCAATGTAACTACTGTCTGTTTATTTTAACTGTGGAACTTTTCTCCCTTGGCCTCTGCTGAAAATGGACCTACGTCCAGACGGACACTCCCGGTCAACAAATGTAAATAAATAAATAAATAAATAAACTAAAGTGTGTATCAAAGTACTCTCTTAAGTCAATAGATGTACATGAAAATTTTACAGTAATACTTCTGTTTGACTCACCGTCTGTAAGTGTATTTCTCATTAGTCAGAGTGCTAAATAAATAATTGAATGTGTAGAACTGCTAATGAGTCACACGTGTAAGACATTACCATTCTAAAGGTATGAATATTCACTCTTTTGTTACTCAGGCATGTGCACATCATTGTGCAGGTACTAACATCATGCTTAGCTAATCAGCACCTCAAGCAGATTCAGGAATGATATTGAGTCAACATTTAATTAACATAGTCAACATGTCCAGAGGGGTTAATCTACACCATGCAACAGAACATGGGACTATGGAACTTTCATCATGGTAGGAAAGGCTGCTTGGTTAACATATTGCTACAAAACAAAATCAATGTTGCTGGCTGCTGCATTTCTGATACATTTTGGAGAACTGTCTTAACATCTGTCAAGGTACATTATCTTCTTTACAAGTACTGCTTACAGATGTATATTCTGAATGCCTTTATTTGCAATGAGTGTTGTCTAACTTTGCAAATATGTTTTTTTGTAATGACCCAATAACACTTGTTATTGCAGACTTTGGTGTTTCTCATAAATTCTGGGGATGCTGAGACATGTATGACTTGTGAGCTTATCATTATATAAGGAAGCTGTTCTCTGTTAGTGCTGTTCTGTTTAGTATTTTTATACTGACTATTTGGTATGCCCCTGACATCAGTGTTCAGTCCATTCTGTAGTCATATTTGTGATGAGGTGAGGTATTTTCAGCTATGTCAGGAGAAGTAGGGCAGTGGATGTTTAACATATGCCAGCATAGCTAGCTGGAATTTTGTAAAGAATTGTATGTCTTTGTATAGCAAACTGATTAAATGCTAGTGTTGAAAAATGTATTTCTAACGCTACTTGTGTTAAAGATGTACCAACAGTGGGTCCTGACTGTACTGTAATTGATTAAATGTATATGTTTTAACACAGGATACTGAAAGAGAAAATCTTAATCTCAGTCCAGATAACTTTGAAAAATAGTAAGAAATTACATAAAGATTGTACCTTACATTTCTGATTGCAGCAAGAGACTAACTGCCTGTGCCGGAGAATGGTTTATTAGCTTCTGTAGGAAGAGTGGTTTTATAGGTTCGGCATGCTATAATACATCTCAGCAAAGCTCTGTCTGTGTGTATGGTAACACATATGTGCTAATTTCTGGTTCATTTTCTAGCAGTGTGGGTAGCATGGGAGCCAGAAGTCAAATGGCTAGATGTATGTGATGTCATTCTGCATTTTAAGACAAAAATGACATTTTAATACTAGATGAGAGAGAAGTCATAAACAGTCTGCTTTTGAAAACTGACAAAGAAGGACCCCTCTACTTCTCCATCTTGCCTTGCTCTTGTAAATGACCTGACAATAGTATTGTTTTTAGATCAGTCAGGAATATATAGTGAGATTAGTTAAGTACTGCCTTCTGTATCTGTGTGGATCTATTAATTTGTGTTAGTTTTAGTATTTCCTGTGGTTGAAACTCTGTTGTTTACTGTAGAAAGCTGTTCTGGATTTCCATGTTCTTTTATTATTTATTATTAAATATATTTAAACTTTCATTGTGGCTGGTCTTTAAAAAATAATTTAACCTTTGAAAGTACTCACATTTATTTGGTTGCTCTGTGGCCACTCATGAAAGCCTTACTGCATTGGTCAAACACTATCATTAGTATTAATATTAATTTCACTCAGTATAATATGGTACCCTTGTAAGAGCCTCAGAGTAGCTGGCTTTGGAGTGTCTAATGGCAGAGTACCTTATGGTCTGGGGAGAAGGGGGCATAGCTAGTAAATCCGTTCCAGTCTTTCCCAGGTGTGTGTGTGTGTGTGTGTGTGTGTGTGTGTGTGTGTGTGTGTGTGTGTGTGTGTGTGTGTGTGTGTGTGTCTACAAATCATATCTTCAAGAGTGTGTGTGTCAGCTACTTAGAAAAGGGACACAAAGCACTGGTTTCATAGAGAGGGCGCTGGAGGATTTGGCTTGGACACGCGGCTAAGAATTCAACTCTATAGCTGTTGCAGTGGGGAGTCTTACTGCGGACCTGGAGGGAGACAGAGGGAGAAACCCATTCCCTGGATTGAATGTGTTCCCTGTCTGATCTTAAGGGAAACTGTGCTTGATGCAGAGATTTGCATCTGGAAATACTGTGTGCATCTATTTTTGTTCCAAGTGAACATCTCTCTCCAGTGTCAGTGGTGAAGATTCAGGCTCATTGATTACTCGCCCAGAGAGGGAACGTGATATATTGGTGAAAAGTGGTGTGTATATTAATTGAATTTCTGTAGCCTGGAGGCAGTTGTCACTAAAGGTGTGTGTACTCTCAGCAGCCACAAGGTAAACATACAGAGTTTCATTTTAATGACAGTTTTTATTTATTTTGTGTTAGTTTAGGTTAGTCAGGGAAAGCAGGCAAAGATGTCAGCAGAGGATTATAGTAAGATGACAAAGAACCAGTTGGCCAAGGGGTGCAAAGCCAAAGGACTGATGCATGCCAACCCAACTAAAGAGAAAATTGTTCCAGCCTTAATTGCAGTTGTAGCCAAGATCAGCAACCAAGAGGATAAAAAGTTTGTTGATGGGGATTTACAGCACTCAGAAACATGACAGTTCACCTTTTCCTCAGAGGACTTAAAAATCTATCTGGAGTTAAACAGACTTGAACTGGAGGTTGATCATTTGGAATTACAATCAGCAGAGAGACTGTGGCATTTAGTGGTCGAAGGAAAGAAGAAAAAGATGGAATTAGAATCAGCAGGGAGACTGCAGCATTTTGAGGCTGAAGAAAGTGAAAAGCATTGTCAACATGGTTGGGAGATGCTGACTCTTTGCCTGGGTCATGGAGGTAATGAGGAAGGGAATAACTGAACCCTAGAAGAATAAAGGTCAGTAAATTCCCTTTACAATTTACAGAGGGTGATAATTTGGAAAGCTTTATTCATATAACTGAAAGAGTAGGTAAACAGTATAAATGTTATCCAAGGGCTCTGGGTATGGTTCCTGACTCCCTTACTCCACGGTAAAGCTGTAACTGCTGTTTCTAAATATTCTGATATTGATTGTTTAAACTATGATAGAGTAAAACAATGTTTACATGAATGCTATAAGTTAACACCTGAAGCTTACAGAAAAAAAAAGTTTTGTGAGTAGAGACGCAAAACAGATGAAAGTGAGTCTGGTTATATTGTTGAGTTAAGCACTTATTTTCATAGGTGGGTAAATGGGCACGAGGTCACCACTTTTGAAGGCAGAACTTTTGATGAGCAAAAAAGCCCTTAGCACTTTGCCTGAGGACATGAGAATCTGGTTTGCAGACCACAAGTGTAACTCTGCAGATGAGCTGGGAAAAAGGAGATCTCTACTTAGCAAGCAGGGCATCACTGCACAGGAAGGGGATGCCAAATGCTGCACATGGATATAATGGATATAATGGAACCTATGGAGGGCAGCTTAAGCCACCTCAGCAGAGTCCACCAGTAACAGGAGAAGGCACTAGTTCAGGTACACATCCAGGATCAAAGGTTAAATGTTTTAAATGTAACCAGTGGGGCCATGTATCATATAGATGTCCACGGAAGCAGAAATAATACTATGCCAATATTAAGTTGTCTGAAGACAACAGGGGTACCAAACTATCAACAGAGTTTATATCCGATCTTAGTGGATGGAAAACAGGTCACTACTAAGAGAGAAACACAGCCTCTGACATAACGATTGTGAAGTCTGCAATGGTTAAAGAGGAGCAGTACTTGCTTGTGCAAACCACTCCAGTCAGAGCTTTAGGAGGAGCCCTATTCCAAATACCTTTGGTCAAAGTTCACCTTGACTGGGAGGGTGGAAAAGGGAGCAAACAAGTAGGTGTGTTGGAGAATATCCCTACAGATGTCTTGACAGGGAATGATTTTGATAATGCAGTACCTTGTCTGCATGCAATTACACACAGGCTTGGAGACAGGCATGTGGTCTGGTAGCCTGGGGAAAACCAGACAGACCCCACACCTGAAGCTATGGCTGGTGAGGTGGCTATTTCAGGGAAGGAGCTGCCTTGTAGCAGTGAGCCTGAAGGTGAGACCGTGAGACACAGATGCTGGTAGATACTGATGTTCCCTTGGACAGGGTGACTGCAAGGGCATAGTTGAGTGGTAGTACCCAGGCTGACAGTGAGCACTGCTGTCAGAGGATACTAGGCTTCCTGTGGAAAGGGAGCTGGGAAGGGTCACAAAGGTAGAGTTGAGGCAGGCTCAGCTCTCAAACCATACATTAACAGGCTTCAAGGAGGTAGCTGGGGGGGCACCTCAAGAACAAGGGGAGTCTAATAATGGAGCAAAGGGTTACTGTATTAATAGTGGACCCGTAAGGGAGGGCTAGAGGGTGAGGTAATACAGCAGTTAGTAGTGCTTAGAGCTTACCATCTGGCACTTCTAGCCATAGCCCATGACATTCCTTTTGCAGGTAATATGGATATAAAGCATGACAAGAGACATATTATGCAGAACTTTTATTGGCTTGGGATTGCAAGGGACGTAACAGGGTACTGCAGGACCTGTCAGCAGTGGCAAAAAGTAGGCAAGAAAGGAGACAAGGTCAAGGCTTCTTTGATGCCTTTGCCTATGATTGAGGAGCTGTTTCAGAGCATAGCTATGAATATTCTGGGCCTCTGAGTATCCCAAGTTACACAGGGAAGAAGTATATCCTGGTGGTAGTAGATTATGCTACTGGATACACTGAGGCAGTGGCTCTCTCCTCTGTCAAGACAGAGAAGGTGGCAAATGCTTTGTTATCGATTTTCAGCAAGATAGGTTTCCCAAGAGAAATACTGACTGACAGAGGTGACAGTTTCATGTCAGACCTGCTAGCTTGTCTATGAAATTGCTGTGGGGTGAAGCACCTAACGATCACCCCTACCACCCACAGACTAATGGTCTTGTGGAGAGGTTAAACTCTACATTAAAGACCAAGCTATAGACATTTTCAGTCCATTTTAAGAGGGAGTGATACAAGTATTTGCCCCATCTGCTGTTTGCATACTGAGAGGTAGCCCAGGAATTACAGGTTTTTCACCGGTTGATTTGCTGCATGGGCATAGGGTGAGGGGGCCTTTAGATTTGATATATGATGAGTAGGAGGGTGAGTGCAAATCCCACAAGGAGTCTGTAGAGCCATATGTTCAAAACCTCAAGACAAGGCTTAGGGAGGTTGTGGGCTTGTCCCACTAGAACCTGGCAGGAGCCCAACAGCAGAAAGAAGATCTGGCATGACAGGAATGCTGGAACCCGAGTGTATATTGTGGTACAGCAGGTTATGGTTCTCATTCCTGTCAGACACAATAAGCTGCAGGCAGCTTGGGAGGAACCCTTCAAAATGGTAAGGAAGGTCAATGATGTTAACTACATGGCAGAACTGCTAGGCAGGCAGCAGTGGCACAAACTGTACCATGTTAACATGATGAAGCCTTACCATGATAGGGAGGGCCTGGTGCTGAGCATCTGCAGTGGATGGCAGGAGGAGTCTGAGGGGGATCTGGTGACTGATCTCCCCAGTGAGGCTTGGACTAACACCTCGGTGGAAGGGGTAGCAATGTCCCAGCAGCTATCCCCTACCCAGGTTCTTGAAACCTGAGCTGTGTTAATGGAGTTTGGGGACATGTTCACTGGGAAACCTGGGTGCACCCACCTGGTGCAGCACCATGTGGATACAGCACCTCAAACACCTAACATGTAGGCCCTTCTGAGGAAGGAGATGCAGGGAATTTTTGACCTGGAGATAATCCAGGATCCATCAGGCTCTGAGCCTTCCCAGTGGTCCTGATACCAAAGAAAGATGGCAGCACCAGGTTCTGTGTGGACTATGAAAAACTAAATAGTCACACAGAGTTAGATGCTTACCCTATGCCTAGGACAGATGAAGCCTTACAGCAGCTGGGTGAGGCTATGCATTTGGCCACTATTGATCTGACCAAGTGCTACTGGCAGGTGACCTTGAATCCCACTGCTAGAGAGAGATCAGCCTTTGTGACTCCTTTTGGATAAAATGAGTTCACAAAGATGACTTTTGTGATGATAAATGCCCCAGTAACCTTCCAGAGGCTAGTAGATTGTATCCTAGCAGGAGCAGGAGACTATCCTTGCTTACCTGGATGATATTGCCATTTAAAGCTTTTCCTGGCATAAGCACATTCAGCATGTCAGGGAGGTCCTGGGCAGACTGCAAAAGCCAGGGTTGACCATTAAGCCCAGAAAGTGTCAGGTGGGTATGGCTGAGATCTCCTATCTGAGACATAGAGTGGGGAGTGGTAAGATCAGGGAAGAACCTGCCAATGTGGAAGCCATTCAGGTGTGGCCTGCCCCTGTTACCAAAAAGCAGAGAGGGCTTTCTTGGGGATAGAAAGTTACTACAGAAAACTTGTTCGCAATTATAGTACAATTGCTGTTCCCATCACAGACCTGACAAGGAAAGATGGGCCAGACAGGGTAGTGTCGACACTAGCCTGTGAGCAGGCATGCCAAAAGCTTAAAGGGGTTTATGAGTACTCCCCTGTGTTAGCCAGTCCAGATTATAGCAAAGACTTTGTTGTGCAGGTGGATGCTTCAAATCATGGGCTTGGGGGCTGTACTATGCCAGGTTTCATCAGAGGGACAAGAGCACTCAGTCGTATGTCTCAGTCATAGACTTCAGCCTAGGGAGGAATGTCATGCACCAGAAGAAAAACAATGTCTAGCCATAGTATGGGCATGGCAGAAACTTAAATCCTATCTATATGGAAGGCGATTCACTGTAGTTACAGACCACAATCCCTTAAAATGGTTGCATCAAGCCAGCCAGCAAAATGCCAAGTTATTAATGTGGAAACTTGGGTTGCAGGAATATGATATGACAGTGTAGCACCATAGTGGGATTAGGAATGCCAGTGCAGATGGGATCTCAAGACAGGCTATGGGTCATTGTGTTCCCAGAGAGGTTCATGTCCCTCAAGTCACATTTTCAAGGGTCACTTGAAAAAACAGCTTGAGTCTTCAGAGAGGGAGAGATGTCATGATGTGAGGTATTGCCAGCTATGCCAGGAGAAGTAGGGCAGTGGATGTGTAATACATGCCAGCATAGTCAGCTAGAATTTTGTAAAGAATTATAGGTCATTTGTATATCAAACTGATTTGTGCAGATGCTTTTGTTGAAATATTGCTTTTGTTGAGGCCATAAAGAAATCCCAATCCCTCTGAGCTACACACTCTAGGGACCTTAACCTTGTCACCACAATAAACAGAACATGCTGGAGGGATAGATTCCTGTCCCTGAGACTTCCCATGCTCTGGAACAGATTACTTATCTATGTCAAACAGAGCTCCTCATTAGCACTCTTCAAGAAAAATCTTGATGATTGGATGGGAAATGGGAAATTCACCCCAGGAATCACTTCTGTGGCTCTGCTCGACAGGGGCACAGGAAAATAATTTTCTTGGGTGGCAAAATCCAGGGTACATTTTTTGGCTAGGCTTTTATGGGCCCTAGGGCCAATAGCCTAGTACCTACCTATGACCCTATGAACCTATGAAAAATATATTTGTAAAGCTACTTGTGCTAAAGATGTATCAACAGTGGGTCTTGACTGTATTGTAACTGATTAAATGCATATATTTTAACAGAGGATACTGGAAGAAAAGAGGTTAATTTCTGTCCAGCTAAGTTTGAAAAATAGCAAGAAATTAAATTACTTAATTTAGGCCATAAAGATTGTATCTTACAGTTCTGATTGCAGCAGTAGACTAAATGTCTGTGCTGGAGAATGTTTTATTAGCACTTGTAAGAAGAAAGGAAGTGCTGTATGGTTTTTTAGCTTCCAGATGCTATAACATATCTCATAAAAGCTCTGTCTGTGTGTATGGTAACACATATGTGCTAAATTCTGGTTCAGTTTCTAGCGATGGGGGAGATGCAAACTAAAGACAGATGACCAGATGTATGTGATGTCATTCTGTAATCTAGAACTAAAATGATGTTTTAATACCAGATGAGAGGGAAGTTTCAGAGCAGTCGATTTTTGGAACTTGACAAAGAAAGACCCCTCACCTTCTTCATCTTGCATTGTTCTAGTAAGTGACCAGATAATAGTACGTATTTAGATCAGTCAGGAAAATATAGTGAAATTAGTTAAGTACTGTTTACATGTATCTGTGTGAATCTATTAATCTGTGTTATTTTTAATATTTCCTGTGACTGAAACTCTGGTATTTAAACTAGATAGATATTCTGTATTTTCATGATCTTTTATTTATTATTAAATATATTTAAACATTTCATTGTGTCTGGTCTTTTAGAGAATATTTTAACCTTTGAGAGTACTCAAATATATTTGTTGACTCTGTAGCCACTCCTGAAAGCCTTACTGCATTGGTCAAAATCTATAATGGGTATTAATATTAATTTCACTCAGTATAATTGGGTACCCTTGTAAAACCCTTAGAGTAGCTGGCTTTGGAGTGTTTGGTGGCAGTGTAACTGCCTTATAGTCTTGACAGAAGGGGCCTTAGCTAATTAATCTGTGCCAGCTATTTCCCAGGTGTGTGTGTGTGCAAATCAAATCTCCAAGAATCTATGTGTGTCAGCTGCATCGAGCAGGGGCACAAAGCACTAGTTTCATAGACAGGGTGCTGGAGGACTTGGCTTGTGCACTTGGCTGAGGACTCAACTCTATAGCTGTGCCGGGGGGGGGGGCAGAGAGAGAGAGAGAGAGAGAGAGTGAGAGTGAGAGTGAGAGTGAGAGAGAGAGAGAGAAAGAGAGAGAGAGAGAGAGAGACTGTGTGCTCTTCAGGAAAATTGTACTTGATACTGTGCATATCTATTTTTGCTCCAAGTAATCATCCCTCTCCAGTGTCAGTGGTGAGGATTCAGGCTCCTTGATTACTGGCCCAGAGATGGGATGTCACCATATGTTATTGCCATTTGTGAGGGAGGGGCATATGCCAATTGTAAAGGAATTACATTGATATAATTCTGTTCAGATATTTTTTTACATTTTAAATTGTGATGCCTACATGATGAATATTTTCTGCCCAGCATCAGATCAGCTTGTAACCCCCACACCCCTCTTGTGTTGTGTGTGTCTGATAGAATATATATATATATATATATATATATATATATATATATATATATATATATATATATATATATATATATTCTATGTCAAAATAGGAATAGGGCACCAAAACCAAGTTATGAGTCTTATGGTAGCCTCCATTCTCAGATACTGAGAATGAAGTCATAGTCCAGGCCCTCCATCTCTATGGTACATGGATTCCCAGGTCCTTATTTATCTAACAAGCCCTTCTATGACCATGTCTGGCAGCAAGTGGTAGATGATGTGAATGCTATGGGTAGCCACCGCCATGATCTACAAAAGTATCAGACATAGGGCCTGTGATATGATCACAAATGTTCTTAATTAAGGAAAAGCTGTGGCACGGAACTGAAGAACTCTAGGGAATCTTAGATCTTCCACACAGAGACGTTTCCTGATTATTTGTTTTTAGACCCAGTATATTGACATATTGGGTTTGTGAGACTCTTAGGGACATCACAGAAACTGTTTGTTTCAGAAATACAACGACCACCTGCCCATGGTATGGGCATAGGCTTTTGCCTAAATATATGTGGATGGGTATGGATAGATAGATAGATAGATAGATAGATAGATAGATAGATAGATAGATAAATGCACACATTACTGCACAGTTTTTTTGCATATGAATCTATTATTGCTTTACCCTGATGTAGGTAGCATATTTAATTATTCACTTGTATTTCCTCTGTTTTTCTGTTTCCTTTGTGTGTTCACAGCTAAGGCTGGCACCAATATCATTGAGCTTCAACCATCTGTTGTTGGAGGATCGGTTGGAGGATCAGTTGCCTCTTTCAAGGACTGTGAAGATGAACAGGCATAGTATGGGTTTGGAGAGGATATGTCTGACATGGAGGGTATGGTTCCTACATTCCCTCCCCTCTTTACGTACATTATCATTATGCCTATGCATACCCATGACAAAAAGCCATCTGAGAGTGGACTGTGATAGGGACACAAATGAACAGGGTAGAAGGGCTGCCACAGTTGAAGAGCTCGTGGAATATCCCACTAGCCTGCATGAGGGTGAAGTACTGCACAGTGGTGTAGGTAGAGGTGCTCAGAGGAAGAATGATTACCTCCCTCACCTGATATTGGTGTGACATTATCTGCCACCTAATGCATCTTCAGGCCAGCATGGAGGCACAGACAACATTCACCAGGGCTTTGGAAGAGATGGTTAGAGTACTGCATATCATGCATTCTGATATATGAGACTGCATGAATCATGTGTGTGACTTCCTGGACCAGGTGAATGACACACTGGACCATGCAATGTCTTTTATGGAATTTCTGCTGGTGGTGGGAGAGTCAGCATCTTTGATGTCATACAGCTGGTACATCAGATGTTAGCCCACATGGCCATGGTTGTGCCAGTTCCCATTCCCATAGTAGCACTACTTCTACAGCTCCATCAGTAGTGGAGGTGCCCATTAGCAGTGCAACTCCTGGAAGAAGTAGTTCACATGGTTGGGGGTTTCCATGATGAACTGAAATCTCTACAAAGTATGGCTCACACCAGTCCAGGATTCAGAGATATAGTGCTAGCAGAAATGCTGTGGCTGTGTTCCTGCAGACCCATGCACAGTACAACTCAATATGATCATGATGACACCACACACACACACACACACACACACACGCACACGCACACGCACACGCACACGCACACACACACACACACACACACACACACACACACACACACACACACACACAAAAACACTCTTCAAAGCTGACTTCCTTAGAATGGATATACTGGCCCTCACATTACATACTCTGAACTTCATCTCAAACATGCACACACTCTTTTTTGTGTTAGGCTTGCCCTTCTGTAACCCCCACCCCTCGTGCAAATGATGATGGCCAGCTAATGATAGCTTAGTTACTTAGTCAAATCCCTGTTTTCATTAGGATCTTTAATGATTTTCAGTTTTTTAGTTTGCTTCAATAGTGTTATAAGTTGTAGTGGTCATACTTGTAGTAATTGTAGTAGTAGAGTATCATCACTAATGTTTTATTGTCAGCTCAGCCCATTGTGCAGATGATGCTCTATAATGCTGAGATTGCCCTGATCCATGCTGAGATTTCCAACTCGGGATTTTTATGTCTAACACACAATAGCTGGCTGGGCAAGAATGATTTTGGGGAATGCCTATTTTCTTTCTGTTATTGGATTGCAACTCACCATTGTGTCTTAACTTATCTTTTAATTTCTTGTTATAAGATTTAATACATATGCTTGATCACCTACCTATGCAGATGAGGGTGACTTTTTTCTACCCCCTGTGAGTTTGTTTGATATGGAACTGCTTTGGCTTAATGCACAGGTTAGGAACATAATATAAATGCAGGATTTTTTTTTTCATTTAAAAGCTTCTTAGTTGGTTTGTTGTATATGTTGCATGTATCACTCATATGGATTGCTTATTTCATACCTGTATAGTTGATCAATAGTTTGATTTTCCTAAAGTACAGAACATAAACATAGGTAGGCATTATATATTCATTATGAGTTTGTCACTCAGCCATTGTTACTGGTACTGACAACACTGTAGCATTGTAGGCTGGGTTTGCCTATGTATGATGCTCACAGTAGCCAGCCAGTACATGGACACTTAAAGGATGGTATGTTTACATGCATCACTGTTACTGTTTGCATGTGCTCCTTTTCTTTTTTAATTAAGTTCTGAGTGTATGCGCTGTTCGCTGCCCTTTAGCCAGTACCGTGGCATAGTGTGCAAGCTTCCATCTACAAGGATAATCCACAGCTGCAGTTTCCTCATTGGAACCCTTATCATTGTCTGCTAGCCCTGCCCTTTGTGCTGGAAACTGCACTCCCTTTCCAGGGACACCTTGCTGCAACTGTTTTCTGAGTATAATGTAATGTAAGATGGGGTAAGCTGTCAGTCATTTGACAGAGGTGGTGGGGTCATATTACAGGGGCATCTCCAGAGGTAGCTTGGCATCAGAAATGTGACTTGAGCTGCCCAAATACACATTCTAAGATATTTCTGGTCATTGCAAGTGCATTCTTGTAACCTTGTTCAGTGGGTTGTGTGGGTTTTTCATTGTCGTCATGAACCAAGGTTCCAGTATATATCCTGCATCCCCTACGAGATATCCTTTTGGAAAGTCGACCCTTGAAAACCTTAGGTAGAGGTTAAAGATGTACCATGTGTGGGAGTCATAGAAACTGCCAGGGAGAACTGCACACATATTATAAATGATACCTTGTGCATTACAGACCACCTGGCAGTTGATGGCGTGTTAGCCTTTTCTGTTTATGCACCTACTTCCCAGTTCAGTAGGTACAGATTTTAGTTCAATATTGGTGCAGTCTCTTGCTCCCAGTGCCTTAGGAAAGTAGGATATGGCTTAGAAATTTTGCACAGTGGTATCTCTCTCCTCTGGGGTATGTGTAAACCAGACATGTCCCCCCTATGTTGCAGCATTGCATTGAGAATCTGGTAGAGTATTCTTCAGGCAGAGGCCTTTGACACCCTCACTGTGTCTCCTGTGGGTCTTTGAAATGTCCCACTAGCTAGTGTACATAATGCTACACATACTTTAGAATGCGTTCTCCATGATTCCCAAGGAACCTTAATTGAGGATAGCAGATGCTCACTGTTTGTTCAATAGTATCTCTGTCCACACCATAGTACTCTATTATATAGTTTTCATGTAATCCATGGTAGGTCAAATGTGGTCTTAACACACAACACCTTCTAGTCTGAGGTTTGCCAACAGCAGGAGCAGCATCACTTTTTATAAGGACCTATAGCACGTACAGATTTATAATGGCTGCAGCAACCCCTAAACAGTTTGAAAGTTTCCCCATGTCTGTGTTCTAGCATGGCTTGGAATTCAGAGCTAAAGTGAGCCCGATGTAGTCGTACTCATTATATGTTTCTGAATCACTCTGCTGTAATTATTTGCTTCATTATCATGCACTTCAGCTACTTATTTTC
>NC_056727.1:1028452089-1028584589 GCF_019279795.1 Protopterus annectens | reverse complement strand
CACATTCTGTCACACAACTTTAACCTTAGACACTTAATTTTCTTTTACAAACACCAGGGCTCAGATCATCTAATGTTCCCTTGAATGGAAGGGGCTACAGCTGTATAAGCATAAGATTCACAGTAACCAAGATGGGTCTGGAGTGGGTTTTGCTAGGATAAAATTAATTCGATCTGATCCTCAGGTGCTTTGAAGTAAGTCCAATAATGCCAGTCTTCAATACTCCTTAGAAGCAATTAGTTTCTTTATGGCTATTCTATGAAAAGATTTTGTAACTTGGCAGTAAATGCTATTACTATGTTCTAGTGAATTTTTAAGTAGAAATTCTGTACTTAAGTGGGAAAAATGATTATAGAAAAGGAACAGCATAGTTAATGCCTGACTGAGGACAGACTATATCAGATTAGACTGACAGGCATCTGCACTAACTGAGGTAAGATCACTCCACCCAACAGAAAGAAAGAAAGAAAAATAACATGATTTTGATCTGTAGAGTAAGGAGGAATGATATCAGGAATGGAGAATGATGAGGTAAAGGGAGACATACCTCTCAACTGTCCAGATTTTTGGTTCATATTTTTGGTGTGTTCCTCAAAAGATTTGTGGTTTTCTGGTAAATCACTAGGATGTTCTGAGGATTTAAGTCACTAAATAATGATATGTATTTGAGTTTTAGAGTTCAAATTCTTCAGAAAATGTATGATAAAACAACTCTGTTACTCTAACAACTTTCTTTCTAAGTTTATAAGAGCAATATTTAAAACATGTCCCTATTTTGGGCCTCTGTCCCCCCATTTTGTCAGTATTTGTCCAGATTTCTTGCACTAAGAGGTTGTGAGGTATGAAGACAGTTGGAAGGGTCGTGAGGAAGGTAGTATGAAATAGGATGATGGAGTATGAATGTTAGTGTCGGATCTGGAGATGGTACAGAGAACTGGAATTATAGAGAAGGGAGAGACAGGACTAGGAGGCTAGGGTAATGTTAGCAAAAATAGATGTTGAACAGAAGTGACTCAGTGAGGGAATGAGGAGGTATGGTATGTAGATGACAGCTCCTGGGAGTAGAAACAAGGGTGGCTCTAATGATACAGGCTCTGCTACTTGCAGAGTCCTGTGGACTAAAGAACAAGGGCATTACCCTCTATCCAAGGATCTTGAGGACCAGATGCTGAGAAGTGGTTGTAAGTTGAACAGGGAATCATTAAAAAAGTCAATGATTGTCTACAGATGTGAAGGAGAATGGAGCCTTTGGTGAGGGGGTTAATTCTTCTAACATATAATTTGAGAGGATTAAATAACTCCATTAAGATATAAAATGTGTCAGCCACAATAAGCAAGGAAGAAGCTAAAGCAGTGATGTTACGGTAAAATAAATCTGAGTATGGTAAAAATAATGGCGATAAGAAATAATGGTGGTTCAAAGAGATGTATAGTTTTACAGTAAAGGGTCAGGAGATAGTTTAGATGCGTTCATGAAAGATAAGGTTATTAGGCTATTATGTTCTCTCATCATTCATAATTCCTTTGGTGTATGTTTTGCTATTTTGTCTTATCTATTTCATTTTGCTATGTCATCTTATTTACTTTGTTAGGCATTGTTTTTTTTTTGCTGCTCCACAGGATTGTTGGCCAGCCCACCGGCCTGGTTATAAAATGGGAATTAATAAAATAAAATAAAATATGGTGAGAAATGTGTGACAGACTGAAGAGAGGCAGTTTGTTACAATACAATGCACAATAAAGGGGAAGATAGTGCTAGACTCTTTGTTGTAAAAGAGAGCACGGCAGAAATGAGTGGGGAATTTTTCAGAAGTAACAGACACCAGACATGTATTTGTAAAGGTGATAACAGGTTATGATTTTAAACTAGCAGAGAAACTAGTCTTACAAGCAGTTCAGGTGGAGCATTTCATAAAGGATGCAGAATGTCAGAGGTGAAAAGAATGTAGAATGATGGAATAATAAATTAGGGTAGCGTGAAGTGCAGGTAACAAAAGGTATTATCTTTGTTAGAGATGAGGTAAAGCTGTCAGAATGATTGGCCAGGTTCCAAACAGAGCAGCTGAGCTTGGAGTGAATTATAAATCTGGTGACTAAGGAGATGTGCTTGTCAGACTGAAGACATTTACTGCTGAAGTTTGATATGATAAATCTGGTGACTAAGGAAGTTTGCATGGCAGACTGAAGGTATTTACTGTTGAAGTTTGACGGAGGGTAAAAAGTGGATATGGAGCATTCAAAATAGAAGTTACGATTAAGAGAGGAAATAGTAGCAGGATAGCAGGATATGGTGAAAAGGTAACATAGGTGGTTGAGGAGATGGGATGGAATGTACATGACATGGAGGAATAAAAACAAGGTAATGTCTGGGCAAAAAAGGAAATATGCAGACTATTCAAGTACATTAAAATTGAATTAAAGAAGGAACAGAGATTGGATTATGAGCAGGATGAGTAGGAAGCTGATGTGGGGAAAAGATTAAAAGAAGGCAGTGGAAAGTGGCAATATCGATAACAGACCAGATATGGCAGAGCTAGGGAGAAGAAGAACAATAACAGAATTAGGAGCAATACAAGGAATTACTTGGTGTGAACCTAAAAGTACAAGAAGAGCAGGTGGGCAAAATGCATGAGGATAAGAATGCAGAGTTTAAGAAGAAAGTGAATGAGAGTAGATAACTTTAAGTGCTTGACAAATATTGTAATACATTTCATAAGCCAATAAAAGGAGAAGCAGAGAAAAGGGAAGTCAGAAATGAGACTATGTAAATGAGTTTATTACAGGGAAGCTGAGTTCATAAACATGACAAGGAGACAGGGGAAGGGAAAACTTGTGTTTTAAAAGAGAAAAGATGGAAGAGAAGATTTTAGTCAAATATTGCAAAATGGTAGAAAGAAGGACATAGGAGACCTTAGAAGGAAATAGGATACCTGAAGTGATTATTCACTAGGGTCCTTATGGGCAGAAGGTAGACCAAGTCCATTGGAAGTATGGGAATAATTGTCTTCCTGAAATGGAGAGTAAGAGGCTAGAGCCTAGTTAAGTGTTGTCTGATAGGATTGTTGAATGTGGATTCTAAGTTGTTTGGCAGGATATGAGAAAGGAGTTTGGAAAATGTAATAACAAAAGTGGTGGGTGGGCGGATGATGTGAATGATAAGGGAACACAAACAGTTAAGCATTGGATATTGGTGGTTAAATAGAGTTAGTGCAAAGAAAAGGGAAGATGTCACTGTATTGTTGATAAAAAAGTTGATGTGAAACATTATGTATAGCTTGCTGAAGGGAAGACTGACAGGGCCAAAAGTAAAAATTTAAAGATGCCCACTTCAAGGATTGTTAAAAGGTATATGGTAACAATTAGGGCATTTTCTCTGTTACCATATACCTGGGAAATTAAGGAAAGTTGGTCATTGTCCTCTTTTTTTTTATTACTAGGTATTAAAGCTATGGCTCAGAACATGTGGTGGATGGTGGTTAAGAAAAAAGGGAAGAATGTAACTATTTTAACATTTGTAGATATTTGTTTGGTGTGCTTACAAGATATGGAGGGGAGAATCCTGTAAGAGTTTAGGTGGTTTGAACAAATGCTAAGGCTGCAGTTCATATGCTGAAATCTATAATATTAGGTCTGAAATTCTGTTTAAATCAGTAACAGTGCCCTTTTGAGGAAGGGGATGAGGAGGATTGCTGCCTCTCATTATGTACAAAATATCTAGACATTAAATTAGTCCTTAACTTGGTGTACCTTTCAAATAATTGGGACAAAATGATGGAAAATATAAAGGAACAGCTGTTTGGAACCACTCTAGGGATAAATATTTGTTAGGAAGGACAACTATAATGGTGATAGTGTTACCACATGTTTGTACTTGCAAGGCATGTCTGATAGCTACCTGGTGATGAGATAGTGAGGTAAAAGCAAAGGTAAGCAACATATTCACTTAGTATATGACAGAACTAGGCCCAGTGGGATAAGAAGGATGATGGATTGGAAGATGGTTGGTTTGGGTTACCCAGAAATTAAGAGAAACATATTAGCAGTGAATATTCTTGACATTGCCCCTGATGTTTTCCCTCTCAGAGTGACCTTCTATGTTCTATCATTCATTCTTGCAGTTCCCCACTTCATCTGTCTTTACTGCACCAACAACACTTCCAGTTTTCCTATCAGTGTTCTGTGTAAGGTAGATTCAACTGACTTACAAAAGACTAGGTAGGAATACACATACCGGTACACCCAGATGAATTCAGCTGTAAGCCAGCCATAAAACTGGCTCACAGTTGACTGATAGCTATTTTTTTAATTTGTCAACTAGATAAGCACACTAGGCACAGGTGTCCAGTTTAGGGTTAACTCAGTAGCATAGTCAGGTTAAGTGACTTGATCACAGTTACATAGCAGGCAAATGGAAGGTGAGAAAATTAATCCATGAATTACAGGAAGCAGATATTCACCAGCTCATAACCATAATGGTCTATGCTGTCAGACTGTCACATTTCATGTCATGAATTACTGTTACTGTATTTCTAATTAGTGTCCTCTTAATAAATGCTACAATTCTTCCACTCTCTGCTTTTTAAGCTAAAAAGACAGTGGTTAGGTGGACTTTTTTTCTACTGCCCTTCACATTCAAGCATCCCAGGTTTCATGTCTTACTCCCCTGGCTCTTCTGTACAGGCCCATAATCCTTTGATCATCACCAGCAGCTTGTCTGTTATCACACTGGTCAGATTTCAGATTATTCTGAGAGGCAGCTCTTCTGCTTCTTGTGCCTACCTCTCCCTAATGTGTAGCCATCTAAACCTCTTCTGTCTTTGTCCTGGTATCTGTGCACTGTTTTTCCCCATTTTGCACTACCTCTTACCTAGCATGTCACCCTCTGATTGTTTTCCTTTGTGGGGACTGAAACAAAGTATTTATGTTATTCAGTATTTCTGATGTTTTCCATAGTTGCCGCTCATATCACTTGTACAGTCGTGACTAGAGTGGGCTGTAAGTCATCAGGGCAGTAATGTCTGGTAAATTCTGATAATGTATTTGTGGTGAAGAGTAGTGCTTTTCAGCTCTCTGTACATGTGTGATGAAGCTGTAGCAACCACTGTCTATAAATAAGTAAAGGGAAAGAGTTTTTTATTTATTTATTTATTTATTTTTTTTATGGTATGAAAAGTCATTTTTTTCTTTTGTCCTTAAAGACCTGTTATTTATTTATTTATTCATTTTTTTTAATGCTCGATTAAAAATTGAGTGAGGCCACTAGATCAGGGATCAACACAGAGCACTAGAATAGCCACCCACAGGTCATTCTCATGTTTGATCAGTCAGGCCAAGTTTGTCCCTCCCTTCCTGTTTTTTGTTGAACACCAAAAATAGCTACTGCTTTCAATCATGATTCCTTCATGCAATTACCTTTCACCTATAGCATTTGCTGCCTTTACCATGCTTACTCACTTTTTGCTAATCTCCTTGTATTGGGCACTTCCATCTCCCCGTCCCCACCTTTCTATCCTAATGGGGTGCTAGTCTCATATTGCCCTGTGTATGATTTCCATAGTTTGTTTGTCCTTTCCCTGTATGAGCAGATTATGAGAGCAGTGAGTTAATGAGTGGCTGAGGGTGAGGAAGAGGTGGTACAATGGGACATTATAGTTATAAGGTAAAGTGGTAATGAGAAATAAAAGAGCTGAGAGGTGGAAAGAAATACAGTATTTTGGGAGATGTGCAAGGAGGGAAGGGAATAGTATGACTGAAGGTGGGTTGCATAGAAGGAGGATCAAATTGTTGGGATAGAGGAGAACAAAGTTGAAATGTGTTGCACAACCTGAGAAACAGGGCTGATTCTTGATATGCAGGTGCTGTACCAGGAATATTTTAATTGTCATTGAAGCTGAGAATGGAATTGGGGACTGACAGAAGATAAGTGCTTAATCTGGTGAGGACGTGTGTGAAGAAGTGTGAAGGAGACAAGGAACCATGATGCACCTTAATAGAAAGTACAGGCTACATAGCTCATACCTCTCAACTGTCCAGAGTTTTGCCTCATATTTTGGTTTGTTCCTAATAGCATTGTTGGTTTTCTGGCAGATCACAGAGGATCGAAGTGACTAAGTAATGACATATATTTCAGGTTCTGCCTTCATATCCTTCATAAAATGCATACTAACCTAAATCCTGTTATTTCAGCAATTTTCTCAGTTTTTAAGATCACTATATTAAATATGTCCCTATTTTGGGGTCTCTGTCCCCCCATTATTTTAGGCTTTGTCCAGATTTCTTGCCCTAAAAGGTTGAGAGATGTGGTATAGCTGGTATCGTATCCAGAGGAATTTGAGAAGCCTTTGGGGTTTTGGTTGCACGGAATAAGAAAAGAAGAAGGAGAGTGCAGCGAACTGAGGATTCAATCAGCTAGGCTGCATATGGGGTACTCAGTAATTTGGGAGATGAAGAAGATGAAGAAGATGAAGGGAGTCAAAGAGTGTCGGAAGAATTAAAATACTGGATCAATGTTTAGGCTAGAAATGCGGCCGGCAGCTGTGGTCAAAGGTCAGGATTAGAAAGCTGAGTGCTCTAGAAGATGGATTATGTAGGGAGAAGTGGGTTATATGATATGGGACAAAAGTAAGGCAATGTTTCATTTCAGGGAAGTGTTCTAAAGGGATGGGAGATCTTGCTTGACTGATGTGGGAGATGAGGTAAAAAGGTAAACGTATATATATATAAACAATGTGGCACATAGTAGGAGTGCATAAAATGGTAAATGGATACTAGAATATCAGTTACCCATGGATACATTCACTAGTTTGGTATTCGAAGCCAGCTCTATATCGTAAAGAATGCAATACCCCCTATAAAATTATTCTTTTAACAAAATATGTAGAAAAAAATCATGTGACAATTTCAATTCATGCAGCCAAACAAAATGTGAGTGGGTAACTAATAGTGTGAACAGTGAAAGAACCCAAAGGAAGCCAAGCACTCACATTTCAACCAGACTACCTGTGACCACAAATAGACTTGCAAAAGGAAAAAACAGAATAGTAAATGCCAAAAGCCAACTATCTTAGCACTCTGTTTCTCTTACATATTTTTTTTCACATGCCAAGATAAAAAGATCAGTCATCATCCAAGGATGAAAATGAGGCCTTCTGCACTAAATTAATGGAGACCATGAAACATGCAGGAAATGTGCCATTTTAATGGTAGAGCAGAGCTAAAACGTGAGATGCAAGGAAGCTCTAGGTTGTTGTTACTTTTCAATTTTCCAGAATGCATTGCTTGTATAACAAAAATATTTAATCATTTTTGATAGCCTGTTTTGTTTTCAGAGTATTTGTAGTGGTGTAATTACTTGCAATAATTCTGCATTTGAAAGGGCATAGTGAACCAATTTGTTATGATGTCTTTTTTCTATAATGAAATATTAAGTAGTATGCAGTTCTGGACTTTTAACAAAATCTGCTTCTTAAAAAGCCACCAGGTTGCATCTCTTTCAGGGTGCTAAATTTGTTGAACTGAGCAATAGAGTTCACTTTTCTATAATAGAAGTCACAGCAAACAGTTTTCTCTTTTTCTAGGTCTCCAGACAATTTATTATAGCAGAATCTCAGAGCAATTTGTTCTTTGTGGAGGGCATATTTCAAGTTACCTGTGTAGAAAGTGCTTTGAAAGTATATGGCTGCCTCAGGGGTATTAAAGTAGTTATTCTTCCTGGATGAATCACTCAAACAGCTTGAAATTGAACACACTGACAAAAATATGAGTATGAGCTGTTTCAGTATGCAAAAAGGCACTTTTCCTCCACTACGCAGAGCCAAAGAGGTTTGACAGAGTGAACAACAGAAGTTTGTATAGTTTGTATACCGCATCTCAAAATAAAGCTTATACTATGTTGTCATCTGGAAGGCAAAACCATCTTGGAAAACTTAATTAGATATGGATTATGCTTTGCAACATGTTATGGTACTTATGGTAGTATTATAGCGTACAATGCCAGACTTCATTCAAGTACATGCAACATGTTATGGTACGTATGGTATTATTATAGCGTACAATGTCAGACTTCATTCAGATACATGCAACATGTTATGGTACGTATGGTAGTATTACAGTGTACAATGCCAGACTTCATCCAGGTACATGCAACATGTTATGGTACGTATGGTAGTATTTAGTGTACAATGCCGGACTTCATTCACGTACATGCAACATGTTATGGTATGTATGGTAGTATTATAGCTTACAATGCCAGACTTCATTCAGGTACATGCAACATGCTATGGTACGTATGGTATTATTATAGCGTACAATGTCAGACTTCATACAGGTACATGCAACATGTTATGGTACGTATGGTAGCATTATAGCTTAGAATGCCAGACTTCATTCAGGTACATGCAACATGTTATGGTACATATGGTAGTATTACAGCGTACAATGTCAGACTTCATTCAGGTACATGCAACATGATATGGTACGTATGGTAGCATTATAGCATACAATGCCAGACTTCATTCAGGTACATAAGAATGTTTTCGAAGATCCATACCAACACCATGATCACTTTAGCTCAAATGTAAGAAGATGCATTGAAATCCGTCAACACTTTCAGTACAACAAAAGGGATGAGTATGTTTACATAAAAAAAATACTGTTAATATAACAACACTCAATAAGTTAGGGGAGGGAGTTGTTTCTTGTCTACTGCAATGTATTATTCTTGAAGGAAGTTTAATTGAGAGCAATTAGTCTACAGAAATCAGTACCATATAGTAATACTCACTCTTAGACCTAGCAGCCATGTGGTTCCCCTATAAACTGGACATTTACCCATAGTGGGCTCACTAAGTGCTCTAGAGTAATTATTGTCCAAGCTTCCTGCCAGTCTTATGTTAGCCTAAGATCATCCTTCACCACAACCTATTAGTTACTAAAATAAAACACTGTGCTGATGTAATATAATCATCTACCATCAAAAAGTTGAGGAATAAAATACTTCCCTGTCCTTGTAACTGTTCTTCTCTCAACGTCAGATCCTTTGCTTCACCTTACTTATGCTTGATAACCCTAATCCTGCCTCTGCCACCATCCCTAAACCTGATCTTAGTAAAAACATCCTGTAACACTGCCACTTTTCTGATGATGTGTAGCTGGAGGTAATGGTAGGGCCAATGGATCAGAAGAGAACAGTTTGTGCATTCTTTGATCTGTTAAGTTTCAGTATTTTAAATGTTAGATATACTGTGATCAATGTTTTGGAGGTCAGTCTTTCATTACTTTGATCCTTTAAATGTGCTGGAGGCACAAGTTCATTACAGACACAGGTATACTTGTGTGGCACGATGCCAGGGCACTTCTATGGGCTAGGCTTTTAAAGGCTCCAGGGTCATTACACCTATGAACCTACGAAAAAGTAGCCCAGTCACCTTTCTATATTAGTCACATACTGTGAACCACATCTTTTTAAAATTATGTTAGCAAGTTCAAACAGCCCTCTCTAAGTAGGCCTTAGGCCACATTTACAATTAGTACAAATAAGTTTTCAAAATCCAGAAATCTTAAACATTCAGGTAAAGTCCCCGCTTTAGCCCACAATTACTTTCCATCTGAGGAACTTACTTATTGGATTGTCTTTTATAGGCAGCAGCCCTTTATACCAGCGCCAACTTTCAATTAGCAAGCTAATCATCCATGCAAAGAACTGTAAACATTTTAAGCAATATTTTCTTGCTTTTAAAGGAGTACTACCCACTCACAAGGTATGTGTTGTCAACAACCACCCCTACTCCAACATAAAACTATCAGATTTGGTCTTATAGTGACAGAACTGTGGAATACCATGTACCAAAAAGGTTGTTTGTTTAGTTTTCCATGGCATAATTTCATCTTACCACCTTTTAGCCATTTTAATGTGAAATTGTCAGTTACAAGGTTGAATTTCCTACATTATAAATAGTATTTTTGTGAAATAGAAGGTCTACTCCATCTTTGAGCATTCTCTATTTCTGGCAAAACATGTATTTTGTTTCTACATTTCTTAATTTTCAGTTGATATAGCACACAAGAGGCCATACTTCTACACAAAATAGGACTTAAAAGTAATGATAGCATCCTGTTCCCTGTCCTCCCCCTATACTCTTGGTTGTATTCTCTCTTGCGTTACTTAAAATATTACCTTACCATTGTGCTTTTTTAATTATGTGGCTTACCTGTAATTAATTAACTTAGAGTTATTTACTTCACTAACTTCCACTGAGAGAGAATGTATCACTTCCTATTTCAAAAACACTGGCAGTTACATTTCTTCTATGTCTTCCAGCTCTGGACAATTACAAGAGTATTACAAGACAATACAGAACTGCATAATTACAATAATACATGACTAGATTATAGAATGCTACAATGGCAACTACCATCAGATCCTCTTGTGTTTTCTAAATACAGCCCTTAAGTAATATAGACCAGGGGCAGCTCGTGGTATAGGACTGCAGCTCCCCCACCTGTAAAATAAATAAAATAACCCCCCCCCACTGTAGAACATAAAAAATAAAATTAAAAAAAATTCCAGACTCTGCACATGCATGGTTCCTGACTGCTGTGTTAGGCAGACCAGAACTCCACACACTCATGCTCATTCCTGAGCTCCAGATTGCTCTGTTAGGCAGTCTGGAAACTCCATCAGTCCAGCCCAGAGGTCTGTGCGGTGATGACCGCACAGACCGGAAGGTCAACGGACTGCATCACCTGCATGCTGGAGGCTCCAGCCTACTCACGTCTCACGGGGACCCAACAGCAGGAGGCTCCAGCCTCCTCACGTCAGACCCAACAGCATGCACAGGCCATTATGACAGGTTGCTACGGAGGACTTAGCTGGGCTGCTGCAGAATACAGGATCACTACAGGCTGTTATGGAGGACAGAGATAGGATCTGCAGGTAGGATGTGTATATACAGGCCATTATGGAGGGCAGAGACAGGTAGGGTGTTTATGGAGGACAGAATCTGCAGAACGTGTGTGTGTGGGTGTGTAATGCCCCAGTTGCTACATGGTGGTGGGTAGAGAATAAGGCTTGAACACCGTACCTTGGGCCCAAGTGACAAGAGCTTGAATTCCTTACCCACCACCATTTGTAAAACATTTGCAGACTTTTGCCTCATATTTGTTCTGTTCTGTTCTGTTCCTCATACAATTTGTGGTTTCTATATTTTTGTTACTTAACACAGCCAGTGGTGCAGAGGTAGCATTGTTACCTCACAGCTACAGGTTGTCTGGTTTGATTCTGGGCTGGGGTGCCTTCTGTGTGGAGTCTGCATCGCCTCCCTATGTTTGTGTGGGTTTACTCTGGTGTCCTCAATGGATATTTGTCCCTATTCTTTGGACTGTGTTCCCCCATTATTGGCTTCATCCAGGTTTTTGTGCCAAGGTTGAGAGCTATGGTGATAACTGAACTCACCAGGGGCGGCTCGTCCTATCGGACTGCTGGACTGCAGCCCTCCCACCTACAAATGCAGAAAAAATATCTGCAAAACAAAAAATTTATTTGACTCAGACTGCCTTTATCGGCAGTCCGGATATGGACTAACAGGTACCCAGCAATCATTGCTGTGAGATACCAGAAATCTGTGCGGTGACAACAGCACAGAATAGAGGGGCTCCGGACTGCTTCAGCTGCAGTCAGAGCCAATGAGAAGGACTGAGCTGCTCTCGTGGGGCGGGACTGTCAGTGTGCGACTGCGCGGGCTTCAGGACAACGGTCGTTGGATTACCGGCTTCAAGAGGTGTTCGGGCGCGGGCTTCAGGACAATGTTGCTGGATTACCGGCTTCGAGACAATGGTCGCTGGGCTTGCTGGATTATCAGCATCGACTGCACGGGCTTGGGGACAAAGGCAGCAGGTAGGTGTTTGGATTGGTCGCTGGAGTGTGTGCGTGTGTGTGTGTGTGTGTGTGTGTGTGTGTGTGTGTGTGTGTGTGTGTGTGTGTGTGTGTGTGTGTGTGTGTGTGTGTGTATATAAACAGTTATATAGTTAACAGTCTTGTTAGTCAGTGATTTAGTGTAAAATGATGTGGGAACACAGTCCATACAGAAGGAGATGCAAAATGGAAAGCTGTTCTGCAAAATTGTTTTTAACCGCTAACAAGTTTCAGAATTAACTGCTATTAAATGAACTGCTAGCATTCCACTTAATATTTTCATTTTTCATACTACTGAAAGTCGGGGTATCAGGTCTCACACCAACAAAAAGAAATCTGAAAGTATTCTATTAAAAATTCCCATTTAGAACTCTCACTCTGCATTGGCAGATTAGTACTGATTCTTGATGGCCTGCAACGGCTTCTAATTTCAAAGTGTAAGCAAACCCCCACCCCTGAGAGATGCATAGATATGCCCAGCCTCCAGATGCCTAAGGGTCTGTGGCTGAGCCTATCAATACCAGAGTAAGTTCAGGGGGCAAGAATTTTGCTTGTAGACTCGGCACATATGAGGTATGGGGGACGGTAACAATTATGGAAAGGAGGGATCAAAGAAAAACTTCTTAATTTCAAAGTGTACATCCAACAGTAAAGTGTTTTTTCCCCTTACATGAATGGTTAACATGTTGGAATGTCAGTCAAGAGTAAAGTTGTTAAGCATTTATGGCAAATGTAAAGGAGTTACTACAAATCTATGTTGTTCCACATGGCTTTTGGAATCAAACATGCATATCACAATCTGAAGTTTGGGCTTTTATGATCTCAAAGTTATTTATTGTGACTACTCAAGTAGGAAAAGATGAAATTGATACCCTGTAATTCTTTATGAAGAATCAATCAGGACAGAGCTATTTAAGGGATTATTCAGTACACTCTAATACAGTAAGTGGTAGACATGGAGATTTCTACGGTGTAAAATATGGAAACAAAGGCCCTAACTTAGGGGCACACTGGGAGGGCAAAGTTTTCCTTAGTAAGACACATGTTTTTAACAGATTTCACATCTGTGTGTGTGTGAAAATGCCCCACTTACTATATACTGGTGGTTAGAGAACAAATGGTGTTGAGTAGAGATACTCAGGCTTGAACCCTGTACCTTGTATGCAGGTGTTAAGGACCTGAATTCCCTACCCACCACCATTTGTAAAAAAAAATTGCAGATTTTTGCCTCATATTTGATCTGATCTGACAGTTTCTCATAATATCTGTGGTTTCTAAATGTTGCAATGCTTGGTATTTGATGGTGCGGTGGTAGTATTGTTGCTTTATAACTGCAGGTTTTTGGGTTTGATTCTTGGCTGGGGTGCCTTCTGTGTGGGGTCTGCATCTTCTCCCTGTTTGTCTGGGTTTGCTTTTGTGTCCTCCCATGTAATAAAGACATGTCTGCATTATTTCTTCCTGGGCCTCTGCTGAAAATTGTTTTTTTTTTTTTGTTCAATTCAGATTGTCCTGATTAACAAATGTTAAATAAAATTGACGGGCATTTGAATTTCAGACTTCATATTCTTCAGAAAATACATAGTAACACGACCTTTTATTCTAGCAATTTTCTAAGTTTATAAGATGAATATTTGAAATTTGTCTTTATTTTTGGGACTGTATTACCCCCTTATTGGCTTTGTCCAGGTTTTTTGTGCTAAGGTTGACAACTATGGCAAGAACTGAATTCACTGAGTATGTCTGAGGGCTGTATTCCCTCATTACTGGGTTTGTCCAGGTATTTTGTGCTAAGAGGTTGACAGCTATGGTGAGAACTGAATTCATTAAATGATAGCCATTTAAGTTTCCGTCTTCCTCTCTTTTCACAAAGCAGCTGATATGGCGTAGTGGTATGTTGCTCTGACTGTTTTGCACAGGGACCTTGGCAGTAAAATGTATGGTGGTAACACAGCATTTTTCTTTCACAAAGCAGGTGATTTGGCATAGTGGTATGTTGCTCTGACTCTTTTGCACAGGGACCTTGGCAGTAAAATGTATGGTGGTAACGCAGCATTTTCTACAACTTTCCAAGATTATACAAGCAATGTTTAATGTGTCCCTGGTTTTTGGCCTTTTGAGCCCCTCCCCCCAATAAATTTGGCTTTTGCCAGATTTCTTGTGCTGCAAAGTTGAGATGCAGTTGAGTATTGAGTAGATTTTACAAGGAGCTGAGAGCTGCAGGGGAAGAGAAGTTAAGTGCTGCTTATGGAAAGTTAGCTTGCAAAGTAAATAGCACAACAGGGTGTGTATTTGCTTTTGACGCAGAAGGTTGTTGGTTCTACTCCCACAAGGGGTGAATGCTGCTCTACTAAAAAAGTTAAGATGCTAACTATGAGTCTGGTATCTGTTTGCCATCCATTTCCTATTGCAATATTAATAGCTTATCATTTTTAATGTAATATATAGGCAATTTATTCCTCAGGGGCATCAGACACTTTATTTTTTGATGAAACCATGAAATATAAAGGTTTTTGCTAGCAGCAACCTCGTCATTAGTTACAGATTTATTTAATGTGTAATTATTTAGATGACTTTTTTACTTCAGAGATTGTGCACATTTACTGATAATGGTGGACTGTAGAATTGTGCATATTTACTGATAATGGTGGACTGTAGATGTTTGAGTAGGCTTTTATTGTCATTATTGGTGCATGCATTTTGTTTCATTGTTTACTGGAAAAATGTTCAAAACAATAGGAAGGTGTATCAAAGAGCACATGCATATTTCATATGCAAGGGGCCTATGATTTGAAAACAGCCCAGAATTAATCTTTATCTGCCACTGGTAAAAATGTATTTTCTTTGAATGTGGGTTTCAATGCTGTTTCAATGAATGTGAGTTTCAAGGGCAGAGAAGTTTTAATGCTATGTTTGTTTATCAGATGTCTTAGTGTTTGTGCTGTAAAATGCAAAATAAAACTTTCAAATGAAGTCCAAATCATCATAGAAGTAAATCGGTATGCACATTAGTGTTTATGGTAAATGGAGTGAAATAGCCAAGTAATGGTTTATTGGAATGGCTCCAGGAGGAGGCTCCATTCGACCATGATTTTGTGAGGGGGAGGGGCGGCAAACTTAGACAGCCCCAGCTGAACTATACCTCCCAACTGTCCAGATTTTCAAAGAATGAATACATTTTTGCTTCTTATTTTTGGTTTGTTCCTCATAAAATTTTTGGCAAGTCATTTAGGAATTAAGTCACTAAATAATGGCACACTGAGTTTCAGACTTCATAAACAATGCATGCTAAAGTAAGACTTGTTGTTCTATCAACTATCTCAGTTTATACAAGAGCAATTTTTAGTACTGTTTATATGTTCCCCAATATATTTGGCCTTGTCCAGATTTATTGCATTAACAGGTTGAGAGGTACATGCAAATAAATTGCTTTATAGAATTGGGCATAGCCAAACCTCTCAACTATCCCTGATTTTTGGCTCAAAATGTTGCTCTTCCCCTAATATTCCCTCCACAAAATAGCAATTTTGGAAGAAAACATGGAGGGTTTACAATTAAGAAATAACTGTAATCATAGTTATAGATTACTTTTATTTCAGAAATGCATGTAGATTCTTTTATTTTGTCAGCTGCTCAAGTTAGCAGTACTAATATTAAAGTGTCCCTTCTTTGACAGGTTCCCAGCTGTATTGTGTGGCTATTTTATATTTTTACATCACATTTTTGGTCCATTTTTCATAAAATTGTGTTTTTTTTTGGCAAATTAGTGACAAATCATTAAAGACTGAAGTTAGAAAATAATGACAGATATTTGAGTTTCAGATTTCATACCATTCAGAAAATTCATACCAATGCAAAACCTATTCCATTATCTTTCTAAGTTTATAACAGCAATATGTTTAAAAATTGTCCTTGTTTTTGGGATTTTGTCCCACTTCTTTGTATGGCTTTGCCCAGATTTCTTGCTCTGAGGTTGAAAGGTTTGACAAATGTGTCAGGGTCATCAGTCAGCCAGAGACATTTCAAATTGTGACATAGTTGTTGCACCCCACTCCCCCATGTAGTGACTCTGGATGTGTTGAAGCAGGGCAAGGAGTAGTTATGCAGTGTAAATGTGCAGGGTATCCCCCCATCCAGGGTAGACACAAGTACTAGAGTGGCTTTTCATCTGTCCTTGATTTTTGCAGAATGGTCTGGTTTCTGTCATATTTTTTGTACTGCTGATTTATGCTTATTACTCAAAGTGCCTGTTGCTCTGTGTTTAAGTAGCAATATTTTAATGACCATCAGGTAAGCTTGGCTGAGATTGTAAGATGCAAGTAAGCTTTAATAAGCATACTGTTAAAGAATTGCCAACATTGAAAGCCTTTCTGTTGTTGCCATGTAGAGAATACTTAACTAGATAATGTATAAGCCTTGGGTATTGAAATGCATATGACAGTATTTGTAATAAAGGACAGGATTACATTATTTTAAGAAGCTCATTACACTTGGAGACTTCCAGTCATCTCTGCAGACTTTACCCATAAACTAAACAGAATGCCAGTCGTGTGGTCCATAACCTGTACAGCAATCCTTTTAAGCTATGTATCTTGAGCTTATTTCTTGTTTGCTTTTCATTTTTTACTTTGATCATGTTTTCCCCATGAAACAAGTAGATAGCTGTCAGGCAGCAGGTCATAAAGCTAAATATACATTATAATTAGAACTGCAGTGCAAGAAGTGGTTTGAGTTGAGTGCTGCTTGTTTTTCTTATACTTGATTTTGACTGGCATTCCATTAATGTATTTAAAAAAGTAATTTATTTTTTCATGCCTCACAACCTTTTTGTTTCTATCTAGATATTAAGTAAGCTGTCATGCAGCCAATGCATTGAAATATTTTTATTCTTCTACACTTCATTTTGTCTTGATTGGACTCTCATAATGACGGTTTGGCACCCATGGCAGTGTATTTAGTTAGGTTTTTGTGGTTTTGAGCATAGCTCCTCCCCCTTTCTAGTTGGCCGCACCCCTTCCCATTGACCTCACCCATTCAGCTGTCTCCTGCAGCCCCCCTTTGATTTGAAGTCACCAGCCGCCACTGGTACTCACAGAATATATTTGGGGGCTGTATTCCCCCATTATTGGCTTTGTTCAGGTGTTTTGTGCCAAGATGTTGACAGCTATGGTGAGAACTGAATTCAATAAATGGTAGCCATTTAAGTTTCAGTCTTCCTTTCTTTCATAAAATAGATGATTTGGCATAGTGGTATGTTGCTCTGACTGTTTTGCACAGGGTCCTGTGTTCAATACTTGGCAGTGAAATGTATGGTGGTAACACAGCATTTTATTCTAGCAACTTTCCAACATTATACAAGCAATGTTTAAAATGTGTCCCTGGTTTTTGGGCTTTTGTCCCCCCCTCCAAATAAATTTTGGCTTTTTCCGGATTTCTTGTGCTGTAAAGTTCAGAGATACAGCTGAGTGTCGAGTAGATTTTACAAGGAGCTGAGAACTGCAGAGGAACAAAAGTTTAGTGCTGCTTATGCAAAATCAGCTTGCACTGTTAATAGTACAACAGGTAGTGTACTTGCTTTGGATGCAGAAGGCTGTGGGTTCTACTCCCACAGCAGGTAGATGCATTTCCTTGTAAAGGAGATAGATGCTGCTGTTCTCTTTGGCAAAGATACCTAGTAACTATGAACCTGTTAGTTTACCATCCATTCCCTATTCCAATATTACTACCTTATCATTTTTTTAATGCAACATAGACAATTTATTCCTCAAGGACAACAGGCACTTTATTTGTAGATGAAACAATGACATATAAAGTTGTTTGCTAGCAGTAACCTCTTCATTAGTTAACAGATTTCTTTAATGTGGAATTATTTAGATGACTTTTACTTATTCAGAGATCATGCATATTTACTGATACTGGTGGACTGTTGAAGTTTGAGTAGACTTTTATGATGGAAATGTTCTGAATTGGGCAGTTTTGCCATTATTGGTGCATGCATTTTGTTTCATTGTTTACTGGAAACATGTTCAAAACAATAAATTTAAAATGCCCTCTAACAACTTTACTGTATTGTACAAGGAATATAATTTAATACAGTCAGGAAGGTGTATCAAAGAGCATGTGTATGTTTCGTGTTCAAGAGGCCTATCATTTGAAAACAGTGCAAAATTAATCTTTATCTGCCACTGGCAAAATGTATTTTCTTTGAATGTGGATTTCAATGCTGTTTCAATGAATGTGAGTTTCAAGGGCAGAGAAGTTTTAATGCTAAGTCTATGGTCATTGTGAGGCTGCATTGCTTTGTTTAGCAGATATCTATTAGGGTTTATGCTGTAAAATATAAAATAAAACTTTCAAATGAAATCCATATCATCACAGAAGTAAAGCAGTATGCACATTACAGTGTTTATGGCAAATGGGGCAAAATAACCAAGGAATGGGACATTGGAATGGCTGCAGGGGGGACGCTCCATTCAACCATGATTTTGTGAGGGGGGGAAGGGCAGCAAATTCAGACAGCCCCGGCTGAACTGTACCTCTCAACTGTCAAGAATTTTGCAGAATGAATAGATTTTTGCTTCTTATTTTTGGTTTGTTCCTCATAAAATTTGTGGTTTTCTGCCAAATCATTTAGGAATGAAGTCACTAAATAATGACAGACATTGCGTTTCAGACATCATAACCTTCAGAAAAATGCATGCTATAGCAGAACCTGTTATTCTATCAACTGTCTTAAGTTTATACAAAAGCAATTATTAGTACTGTTTGTATGTTCCCCCTATATATTTGGCCTTGTCCAGGTTTCCTGCATTAAGAGGTTGAGAGGTACGTGCAAATAAATCACTTTATAGAATTAGGACTATCCAAACCTCTCAACTGTCCCCAATTCTGGCTCACAATGTTGCCCCCCCCCAATAATCCCTCTGCAAAATGGAAATTTTGGAAGAAAACGTGGAGGGTTTACAATAATAATTTACCGTAATGATCAGAGTTATAGATTACTTTTATTTCAGAAATGCATGTAGATGCTCTTATTTTGTCAGCTGCCCAAGTTAACAGTACTAATTTTAAAAAAGGTGTCCCTTCTTTGACAGGTTCCGAGCTGTATTGGTGGCAATTTTATATTTTTGCATAACATTTTTGGTCTGCTTTAAATAAAAATGTGTTTTTCTGGCAAATTAGTAGCAAATCATTAAAGATTGAAGTTAGAAAATAATGACAGATATTTCAGTTTCAGATTCCATACCCTTCAAAAATTCACACTAATGCAAGACCTACTACTATTCTATTATCTTTCTAAGTTTATAAGAGCAATATTTAAAAATTGTCTTTATTTTTGGGCCTGTGCCCCACTTCTATGTATGGCTTTGTCCAGATTTCTTGTTCTGAGGTTGAGAGGTATGAGTGTCAGAGCCATCACCGTCAGCCAGAGACATTTCAAACTGTGACCTACTTGTTGCACCCCACTCCCCATTATAGTGGCTCTGGATGTGTCCAAGCAAGGCAAGAAGCAGTTATGCAGTGTGAGTGTGCAGACTATTCCCCCATCCAAGGTAGACCACAAGTACGACCGTGGCTTTTCATCTATCGTTGATCTGGCCTTGAATTTGCAGAATGTTCTGGTTTTCTGTCATATTTTTATACTGTTGATTTATGCTTCTTATTATTCAGAAAATGCATGCTGTTGCAGTGCCCTGTTATCTCTGTATGTAAGCTTGTCAGAGATTGTAAGATGCAAGTAAGCTTTAATAAGTATACTATTAAAGAATTACCAACATTGAAAGCCTTTTTTTTCATTGCTTTCATAAAGAGAATATTTACATAATTAGATAATGTATAAGCCTTAGGTATTGAAATGCATATGACTGTATTTGTAATAAAGGACAGGATTACAGTATTTTCAGAAGCTCATTACATTTGTTGGAGACTTGCAGTTATCTTTGCAGGCTTTACCCGTAAACTAAACAGAATGCCAGTCTACCATGTGTGGTCCATAACTTGCGCAGTAATCCTTTAAGCAATTTATCTTAAGCTTGTTTCTTGTTCGCTGTTCATTTTTACTTTGATCATGTGTTCCCCATGAAACTAGTAGATAGTCGTTGTCAGGCAGCATGTCTTTTTTGGATAAGAAACATTTTTACAAGTGGGGGTATCACAGAGATTGCTACTTTCAGCATGTTACTTGGTAGTTTTATAAAGCTGAATATAAATTATTATTAGAACTGCAGTGCAAGGAGAAGTGGTTTGAGCTGAGTGCTGCTTGTTATTTTTTATACTTGATTTTGACTGGCATTCCAGTAATGTATTTAAAAATCAATTTATTTTTTCATGCCTCACAACCTTTGTGTTTCCATTTAGATATTAAGTAAGTTGTCATGTAGCCAATGCATTGAAATATTTTTTTTCTTCTACACTTCATTTTGTCTTGATTGGACTCTCATAATGATGGTTTAGCACCCAGGGCAGCATATTTAATTAAAGTTCCAGTTGTTGTGGTTTTGAGCATAGCTCCACCCCTTTCCAGTTGGTCCCACCCATTCAGCTATCTCCTGCAGCCCCCCCTTTAATTTGAAGTCACCAGCCGCCACTGATGTAGACCAGATGTCATGCAGTCTCATGCAGTATACATTTTATAAATGTTTCAGCTGTCTTGCATACATCTCATAGTGTGCAGTGAAGAATGAATTACTACTCGAAGACCATGGCATAATGTACATTTATGAATCACACATAACTCCAAAGAATGTACTGTTCTAGGTCAGCAAATCACATTTACATGACTGTTAACCATGTTTATGAACCACATGGCATGATCTTTCTAGTTGACTCATAACAAGCTCGGCACATGAAACACTAAAAATCTTTCCCATTTTTCACATTTGTACCATAAAACACCTTCCAGGACAAAAATAACAGTTAAGTGAGTCATTACAAAACAAAAAATAAATTATGATTTTCCTTGTATTTATCACCTGGACAATTTTTTTACCAAGGCCAAATGGTATTTTCTACCTACAGTTAACACCTGCATATTTTTTTTAAATAAGACAATGCAAAAGCCTCATGTAATTCAGAACATTTATAACTACATTCTGAAGGAATCTAATCAGAAATAAACTGCAAATGATTATTGCCCATGGAGAGTTACATGTATTACTTGAAATATAATGTTACTCCAACAAACCAAGTATCCGATAAAGTGTGCAATACTAATTTTATCAGTCAAGCAAATACAAACCAAAGGTGGTTGGGATTTTGCTCCATCAGTAAATTCATATAGCATCAGGTGTTTTTATATGATTTAAATAATATTCTATATTTCTACAAAAATTTCTCATGTATTAACACATCTGAACACTGTTTTGTATGAGGTGTGAAAAGACATGTAACTAGTTGAATAACACCTAAAATAATCCAACTTAATTCAGCAATGAATAACGTTGCTGTTTGCCTTTTCTTCAGTTCATTTGCAGGGATTTCCTTAATCTTGACATTCTGACTTGAAAGAATGCATGCTTAATGCTGGAATTTCACAAAGGTTTAGAGGAAAGTAATACAACATATACTCACACCAAGACTCTACATCTACAAAACTAGGTACCAGCAGATAGAAGCCTCTTGGTGTCATGATAATTTAGGAAGCATTCCCAAGGTCTGAGTGCAAATCACTGCAAAGAGGAATGAAAACGTCAACATGATAATGGAAAAGAAGCTCAAAGTTCTCATTAATGGTCTCAGTTTAGCTAAATAAACTTTCAACCTGCAATCTGCTTTTACTGCTGTGATATCTAAAAATAGAAACTTATGATAGAACCCTTTCAAACTACAATTGAAAATATCCAGGGGTTCCCCTGAATACTGTTTGAAAATGTTCTTATTATTTTGTTATTTTGATAAATAATATAGCGTAGCATAATAAAATTCTAAAGAACTTTTATCTTATTTGCTATGCCCAGTACTTGATTCCGAATATGTGAAGTGACAGCACTTGGAAGTTACTTTCTGACAGATGAGAAGATGAATTGTCACAAGACTCTCAAATGAGGAGTTACACAGTAATGTGTAGTACTGTGATAACAGGTATGTCTGTTGTTCTCTACATATGAGCCCTTTTCTAGAAAACAAGTGTAATTGCATATATTAATCTGCATTACTCTTTGCTTGCAATGTGTAGCTTCATATAGACCATACATAATGTGTAGCTGCATATTAATCACATATGTGAGGGAAGACCAACCAGTAACAGGACTGCTGTTTAGATTGTATCCTGCATGTCTTAAATGCAGCTGCTATTAATTAATGCTGTATAAACAACTAATGTGAACCACCCCAGCAGCAAATCTAAAGTCAAACCACAGGAACACACTCTCATTGGTCACTGCATTGGTGTCACAAAACCATACAGTTCGGGAAGCACACCTTTTACCTGTATAACCCTATCCTTGTATGCCTGTGTATGGCAGTCTCCCAACTTTAGCTATTCACATGCCTGTTCATCACTTACCTTGCTTCTACTGTTGTGTATACTTTTAGCATACCATTTGTAATTTGTAGCCTACTGTTCACCAGCCTACAGCTGTGTCTCTTGTTCCCATATGTGTCTCTATGCTCTCTGGAAGGGGTAGATGACAAAGTTTGGACAAACTCAGCTTGACTAAGAATGACATTCTGCTACAGGCCCTCTGGGTCAATGGACACTATCTATTAGGAGAGAGAGTAATCCCTGCCTCATTCTGGGAGAAAGTCATTCATAATGTCAATGTTTTTGGACAACAGAATTGCACGTCAGTGCTGGAAATATGACAGTAACATTATCAGGTAAGCTTGTGAAAAGGTGTACAGAATAGTCAGCCACTGGAGAGGGGAGCCATGCAGCACTGCAAGCATAAATGAAAAAGAGGAGTTTCTTGAGTCTCTTCATGAAGATGAAGAAGTCTAGGGTGCCACACCTGGAGGAGTGGATGCAAGTTCTGGGAGTTAATAACTCTCACATCTCAGAGAATAAGACACTAGGTTAACAACTGTAATTCATGTATTCATGATGTATGTATTAGCAGCATTATACAGGTCTGTTAGCAGAAACTTCTATGCATCTATTTGACAGGTATGTTAGGTTGGAAGCACACGGGACTGACAGTGCAGGTATATGCTCTTTCTATGTCTGCATAGTTTGTACCACTGTTTGCATACATAAAACAAAGTCTTATATTAAGAAGGGGTAATGACATTCACCCTCTTCAGTCTTGTATATTAACAGGCCAGATTTCTGCTACAGTGACAGATGTGCATATTTTGCACATTAGCACTCATACAGGACTTGCCAGTGTTGCTCAGACACAAACTTAGTCACAGTCAGATGACACACAAGCACAGTTTGTCACCATCCTCAGTAGTTCCCCATCCTCAGTAGTCCCCCAAGCTATTTGCTTGGTGAAGATATGGTCTCAATCATACCCACACTACAAGAAATACAGATAAAGCACTCACCATCCCTGTCAAGGGGTCTTCCTGTTACTGAGACCACCAACAGTGTCTCCCATGTTGTTGTAATCTGCGAGAAGCTTACTGCCTCTAATGTGAATATACCAACCATAGGTCAGCCAGGCAAGGATTCACAGCTCTGTCACATATTACTGCTAGCCCCTGATGCAGCCCCTGATGTCTGTGCCATAGTTTTGCTCAATTAATGGATGTGCAAGGCTACCATTCTGGCAAAGTCTGCCCCTGCTGACATGCAGATAATTGGTGGGGTGCATAGGTTACTGGACAATTTTATGCATCACTAAAAATGCCTTGGCAAGGCTAGAGTTCTGGGAAGGTAGGGAAGTATGAAGGCTAGGGTTGCACACATTGCTGCTTTATCCACCACAATTTAGAAGAAAGCAATGTCGTCATAGTTACCTTGTCCAACTGTGCTGTCCTTATTTCTGGGTGGGTATGAACACAGGGTAGTCATATTGAGAGGTCATCATAGGGTATACATTCTGTGCTAGCAGGATAACAAATTTATTCTTTCCTATCCCATTATTATAGGTGGCAACTATTGCCAGCTTTTAGGGACATTATACCACTCCAGTGGCATCCACACAAGTCTCATTTTCATGGCAGCACAATATACCTGTCACATTGGCCTGTAGTCATATCATTGAAATATACTAAGATCACGGTCACATAGCTCTACCCACTCCCACTTATTCCCCTGTAGTGCCACCCTTCATCTGTGAACATTATCTAGGTTAATACAGAGTGTCCCTTGCCACAAGACCCCCATCCCCATATCCGGTGACATGACCCAACCTGACTTTGATGTCAGTAGGGTTGCCACCTATCTCAATTTAAATGAGATAGTCTTAGTTCTTAGCTGTGTCCCATGCCCCACAGCAATCATAACTGGTTTATTAAATATTCCAGTTCATATTAATTTTCTTTATTCTGTGACTTACACTCTGATGCTGCACATGGATTGGGATTAGAGAAACACAAAAAAAATAATCTTCACATTAAAACCATCTTAGTATTTAAGTGGGCCATGTGTCATTTTGTCTTTTGTTATATGTGCATTATCACAGCTGTGACACACTGCATCATTACACCTATGTGGTGTATAAGGCGATGTCTAGATACACACTATGAATCAACTGTGCAGTACCCATGGTAGTCTTTTAATAAACTGCATGCATTACTTTTATTCTGAGTGACACGAGTCCGTCACTGTATGCTCATTATGGGCCAACTGAGCAGGGCTAGAAAACACCACTTTAGCATTGTTTTCATGTACTATGCCCATCATCATCATTTTGGAGGGTGTAATGTAACTGCTGTCACATGCTGTGCCTCACTCATCACTTGATACCATAGTCATTCAGCTGTATTGGGCAAAGCTTTACTGGGTTCATAGGGTCCCAGGACAGATGGACGATCTGCGTACTTCCTGGTAATCATGTTATTCAGTATGCAAGAGGTTACAAACATCTTGCAAATGGTGACATGGGTGTATTGCAGAGTCTCCCCTGCTCCTCCTGACACATTAAGACAACGAAACTGCATTCAGAAGATGAGCATGTACTCAATGATGTTTCTGGTTTGCATGTGGGTATTTTATACTGTTGTTTGGAGATGCTGTTTGGGTACCTTGCAAGCATCATCAGTGACGTCTCTAAAGGGTACCCAGAGTCAACTGAAATATAGTAGAAACATATTGAGAGTGGAATGAGATATATACATAATGTCTGTATATACTACCTAACAGGATTATTGGTTCATAGATAAGTATGACTCTAGTCACCATTATGGGCCATTTATGTCTAGCCAATATCCCTTTTGGTACTTGAATTAATCTATTCCATTTAGTTTTAGTTTGGCCTTACCCACCCAGAGTCAATAAGTATGTATTAAACCAATGAGAATAACTGCAATTATATCATAAGTGATTTGAATGAACCAATACCTGAAACAAAGAATTTAGGAGCTTACTCTGTCCACTAATTGCACAGGGGCATGTCATGGGATAAATTGTCTCTTACCCAGCCATCATAGGCACCAGAAGCTGTTGATGATTGGGGGGATGGAGAGTGAGAGGGGGACTTAGTGACTTAAAAAGAGCAATTGTTATAACTATTTAGAACCACAGCATAGGTTCACTTGGAGGACATTTTAAGCTTAGCCAATTCCCTTTTGGTGCTTGAATTAACATTTTCTGATTCATCTTACCTATCCCATGACTGAAAATTGTATATTAGCCTTAGTGAGAATAACTGTGATCATACCATAGATAATTTAAAAGGACCCATGTAAGGGATGTAGCATTTAGGAACTGTCTCTATGCATTAGTGGCATGAGTGGCAATCCTGGAGTACATTTTCTATTACCCATCCTTAGATCCAAGTTGCATTTGAATATGGACAGATGAGCTTTGTTTTATTTTTATGGATAGTCTGTCCTGGAACAGTGGTAGCCTCTGTGATATATATCCATTTCTCCACAACATTCAGTTTAGATACCTGGATTGAGTATTTCTGATGCTATGTGACTTGCTGATGTTCAGTAGGTCCATCTGTATTAGGTTGGAGGATGCCTTGTATGCCAGACATATCACCTGTAAACACTCTGTAGGATACTGAGTATAGTAATAAATCTTTGAGGTGTTCCATGCAAGGCCTATTGTTTAGGACTTGTATCCTTTTAGTAAGGTATCACTGAAGGTATTCAAATTGTTGCATGGGGCTGGACAGATACACGCCAAAGTGGGCATTATACAAAATGATTGACCTAATGAGAGCTTTGTAAGGGGGGACAAGTTACAACATCTCTAGATCTAGTCACAATCAATGTACGTCATTTGGGGATTCAATAACTGCTCTTAACTTGCAGTCATCTCAAACTTAGCCGGCCAAATCCCTTTGGTATTTCCTTTTACTTTTGAGATGTATATGCCAAACAGAAAAAGTCTCAGTACTGAACCCTGTAGGACTCCATTGGTGACCGTTCTCTTCCCTTATTTTGATCTCCTGCATTTTGTGAGCAAGCTGGCAGTACAGCTAGTGATGCAATTGTTTGCTCCTACATTATTCATCTTTTGTACTACACCTGAGTAGGGGATTGTGTCAAAAGGCTTGGCCAGGTCAAGGTAATATGGTGTGAACCATTTTACCTTCATCCATTGTTCTGGTAACAAGAGTAAAGCTTAAAATTTGCCCATGATTTTGAGCCTTTCATACTTTCCTCTGGGCTGTTTTCAAACACATTTTTAGGGCCATGCATACATGTATGCATTCTTTGATTCACCTTCCTGATTGTATTAAATTATATTCCTTGTATAATACAGTACCAGTTGTTAGAATGTGTTTTAAATTTGTAGTTTTGAACAGTCTTCTAGTAAGCATGAAACAAAATGTATGAACCAATAATGACAAAACTACCAATTTCAGAAACTTTCAACCATAAAAGGCCACTCAGACTTCTGTCATTACAATCTACCAATATCATTTAATATGCAAAATGTCTGCAGAAATCAGTCATCGAAATAATTCCACATTAAAAGAATCTCTAACTAATGAAGAGGTTGCTGCTTGGAAACAACTTTATATTTCATTTTTTCATCTACAGATAAATGTGGCTGTTGCCCTTGAAGGATAAATTGCCTATGTAACATTAAAAAATGATCAGCTAGTTATACTGCAATAGGGAATGGGTGGCAAACTGGTAACAGGTTCATAGTTACTAGGTAACTCCTCCAAAGGAGGACATTCACAGGACTGCAGCATCCACTCCCTTTAAAGTACAACATATTACAGTATCAGCAATCCATCTGTATAATGTGGGAGAAGAACCCACAGCCTTCTGCATCAAAAGTAAGGCTACTACCTGTTATGCTACTAACAATGCAAATAGACTTGGAATAAGCAGCACTAAACTTTTCTTCCCCTGAAGCTCTCAGCTCCTTGTAAAACTTTAAATTTATTTAACACTTGTTTACCAGGGAAGGCTAACTTGGACAAAGCCTATTTTCAGCAGAGGCCCGGGGAGAAATTCTCCAGACACATGTCTTTGTAACAGGGGAGGAAACCCACACAAACTGCACAGAAGACACCACAGTCAAGAATCAAACCAGATAACCTCTTACTGTAAGATAACAACACTACCACTGCACCATCCACTTGACACAATTAAGTTTCTTGATTTCACAGCAGAAGAAATCTGGAAAAAGCCAAAATTTATTTGGGGGTGGGGCAAAGACCCAAAACCAGGGACACATTTTAAATGCTGCTTGTATAATCTTAGAAAGTTGCTAAAATAGTGTTTTGTGTTACCATGTGTTTCCAAAAAAGATAGGAAGACTGAAACTTAAAGCGTTATTATTATTTAGTGAATTTGATTCTCACTGATTAATCTAGATGGTTGAGAGCTATGGGCTCAACTCCTTGAATTAGAAGTGGTGGTGTGGGTAGAGAATACAGACTGTTGTACTTAAGGTACAGAGTTTGAGCCTTGGTAATCCTAACCACCAGGCATAAGTAACTGGGGCATTACACACACACACAGCATGGAGCAGCAAGTAGCTTCATTAAATAAACACCCACCAGCTTAAATAGCTTTCTTAAATAAACACACACACACACCAGGTTAAATAAATGGAGCTTCAATAAATAAACATACCAGCTTAAAGTAAGCAGATTCATTAAATAAACACACACCAGCTTAAATAAATGGAGCAGTAAGCAGCTTCCTTTATTACATAAGCTCTGGCAGCAATGATGTGATTGGGAACTCGTGCACATTTGTGTTTAAAATTCACATCAGTGTGTGACACACATATGAGTCCTCCATTGGGTCCTAAAACAGGTCTTGCACCTGTACATGGATGAGCAGTCTGTACCAGAATAGTAGCATCCTCTGAGAAATAGACCTGTCTCTCCAAACTGTTCTCCTGAGGCTGCAGAAGAGGTTTAAACACCCACACCAAGTATTTCTGATGCTGTAGGACTTGGTGGTGCAGTGGGTCTATCAGTATTGGGTCATAGGATGCCTAGTATGCTAGAAACTGGTCACCTCTTAGCAGTCTGTAGGATACCAAATATAGTGACAGGGCTTGGAGGCAGTCCATGTAGAACATATTGTTTAGGCTTCGTATCCTTTTAGTAAGGTATCTCTGTGGGCTTTCCACTTGTTGTTTGTACCTGGACAGATACATGCCAAAGGGGACATTATACACAATGACTGGCTAATGAGGGCTGAGTAAAGATGAGGCAGTGACATCTCTAGATCTATACAAAATCTCTTTGTTTATAAGCTGCACAATATAGAAGGACATCCTTATGACAGTGCACACTTGTTGGTCAAAAGTTAGGTTATTGCCTACATAAGTTTCCGAACCCTGAAAGACTGTATCAGCTTTTATTGGTGTATTATCTGTGTGGCAGATCCCCAGGTTAGATGACTTTGCAAAGGATACAATAGTGCATTTTCTGGCATATAACTGCATATATATTTTCAGTCCATGATTCTGGCAACAGTTATTTGATTGAGGCAGAGTTATTCAGGGGATTCAATGACTGTTCCTAGCTTGCAGTCATCTGCAAATCTAGTCAAACAGAGCACTTTGGAATTGGATTTTACTTCAGAGATGCATATGCCAAAAAAGAAAGGCCCCAGCACAGGACCCTGGGGGAATTCACGGTGACCAGTCTTTTTTGTGGAGGTAGTTTCCCCATTTGATCTCCTATGTCCTATCTCTGAGCCAGCTGGCAATCCAGCAGGTGACATAGGAGTTTACTCCCAGTTTAATTTATTTTGTTCTATTGTTCTATTATGGCTGAGTGTGTGTGTGTGTGTGTGTGTGTGTGTGTGTGTGTGTATATATATATATATATATATATATATATATATATATATATATGTCTACTTTGTAAAGTACTGGCACTGAATGGAGTACTGTAAGGCAAGTAAAAGGTATATGCTTTTTTTCCCCACTGTAGTGTGATCCTGGAGTTAGTATATATAGTTAGGGGGGCATTTCCCTTTTCCTTGCCTTACAGTACTCTACACAGTGCCAGTACTTCACTTCAGTGAAATGAGAATTGGTGAAATGAGTTTTCAGTAATTCGAGCTTTCAGTGATTTGGTTAGGGTGAATTCAAATTCAGTGAAATGAGCTTTCAGTGAAACAAAGTAGACCCGTATATATGTGAGTGAGTGGGTGACTGAGTGAGTGAGTGAGTGAGTGTCTGCTTTTCTGGTGCACTAATAATCTTGGTTGCCCTGGGCAATTTCCTAATGCAGAAAAAGACAATATAGATGAACTGTATAAGAAAAGACAATATAGATGAACTGCATACCCTACTAAATTGAAATCACTTTCATTGCCTGAATGCTGCAAGGATATATTGGTAATCAACCACTGTGTCTTGTACACTGATAGATAATGGAATTATAGCTCTTCATATTGACATACCATTATCCATAGACAGCAGGCAGGGCAACTACTGATACATGTGTGAAATTTACAGAGAGGCAGAAGATATCACAGGAGCCACATTTGCTGGTGGCTTTCTCTCCAGCTGTGTTGCAGAAACAAATACGCTCATTCACATGTGGAAGTAGGGTATTGAAAAATGTGTAGAGTATTCGACTATTCTGCTAGCCAGTACTTTTGACATACCCAGAGTGTCCCATATTTATATTTGAAAGGCCCTTTAGCAAGTTTTATAGCATTTAAACATACCTTAGTATCCACTGGTACAAGAAGTTTATGCATTTCTCTCAGTCTTGCGGCTGGCTACAAACCAATACCCATATGATATCAGTGTCCAAACTTAAACGGTTTGTCAGCTGTTGGTCAGTTAGCAGATGGCATGTAATCAAGAGTAGTACAGCTTTTTTCCACCGCCTGCTGTCACATTGCACTACTCGTTGTGAGGTAGCAGTGCCTCTAGTCACCAGGTGCTGCTTTACAAATGTGACTTCTGCTTTGAACATTGCTTGTTGCAGCTCAAAAAGTTTCCATATGGTCTTTGCTCTTATGCTGCAAATCAACTTACTGTGCACCTGATGCATGCCATGACTATGAGTCATGACTTCTTTCAGAGGTGCACTTTTGACTACCATTATACACACACTGGAATGTGTGCCTACATTTGCCATTATGCTATCTTTTCCATACACCCCATCTAGCCCTGCTTTCTGCACTTGCCTTTAGTACTCCTCACACCTCTCAACTGCCCTATTTTTGACGAATGTCCCTATTTTCAGGTCCCATTTAGCCTGCACAAGTTGTCCTATTTTTGGACACATGTCCTTATTTTCAGGCTTGATTCACTCCCTCACACAATTTTTTGAATTCCCCTGATACATGCACTTTTTGAAGCTGTCTAATACACCGAAAACTACACTACATGACCAAAGTTCTAGTGGCAACAATAATTTAAATAAAGAGGGCACACATCTTTCGTCATTTCTTTTTCTGATGCAAAAGTAAATGACCCTGTGTGATAGAATTTTGCAATGCAGTTCACTAAAGTCTAGAAATTTGACACTGTCTCTTTTATAATGGACCTATATTTTCCCATAATTTTTGTTACTTTGATTTTAAATGTGTTTCCAAATAGTATCCGACATTCCTACTGGAAGCTGGAAGAGTTATGTGCTATTTGACATACACATTTTATGCTAATAAGATGCCAATTTTTTAGCTGGATGCTCCTACTTTACAAGGAACATGGAAGCACGTTAATTATGAATCACAACCCATCGGTTTATATCCTCCACTTCCTGTGAAAAGGCAAGCTGTGTACTGGGTAAGCTGACTATGAATTTGAGACTAAATGTCAACAATCTTTAAAAGAGACCAGTACTATAATGCAAGCAAAAATATTATTAAAAAAGATCTGATTATACTAAGATTAAAGGTGTAATGCCATCTCTGAAATTCAGAAATCTAATTAGCAAGGCAGCTTATAGTACTGGCTGCTGGGCTGCAGCTCTCCTCCCTTATTAATAAGGAAAAGACAGATTCAAAAAAGTCAACTTTTTTTAATATAAAAAGTAATAGTTGGCTTCCCAATATTCTGTCCTTTTCTGAGTGCTTGGAAGTGCCCGGAATCAAGATTATTCCCCCAAACTGCATGCTTGTTGAGGACATTGGAAACATTGCTCACTGAGGTGTATCATGAAATCAGAAGTCATTCTTATTGGCAAAGACTGCCTCAGGTGACCGTGGGTTGCACACTGCATTCTGACAGCAGAGAGGGGAGAAGATCAATTCCTCTTTGGCAGTGAATGCACTTATGCATTAATTTAATCCAATCAACTATCTGCGATGTTCTGTCACAGTCATACAAGTAGTTCCAATTGATGGCCAAAGGTGTGTATATGTCTGTCTTTGTGGGGAATAAAATACATTACTGTTGCCAGTTGTGGATGTCAGGGCTGTCTGCTGATAGAGTGATTAACACTGTTGGCATTTGTTCAAGTTCAGCAGTTATAATTATGGCTTTACAGAAGTGGCATACATTTGTGTGAAGCCAGCTGGAATACTGCATTGTGCCTATTTTTAACATAATCAGATATCTCAGGTGCGAACCATTAATAAAGTGTCTGTAATTGAGGTCTATGGGATTGTCTGTAATACAAATGATTGAGCTATTATGAGTAGGGGCTACAGTGAATGCAAACATCATAAGCTGGCTGTAATTTCTTTCACTTTCTATCACAGTCAGACAACACTGTAGTTATTAAATGACTGTGTGCAGTGATCTGGGCAATGCGCGCATCATAGCAACTGATTATTAAGTGTCATAAAGTTCATAGGCTGTTACTAGCATTGCAGTGCAGTTGAATAGCCTAGCTGAAATTCCCAGTTCCCACATATCACTGTTTGGTTAAATGACTTGCTTAAAGTCCCACAGTAGGAAAACAAGGGCAGAGGGAATCAAACCATGTACCACTGGAACTACAGCTTACCGAATTAACCCTCTTCACCAACTGCCAGATGTAAAGAATATGATGAAATTAGCAGACAGAGTGTTACACACCTAGCTGTATTGAGTGATGTTACCATCTAACACTAGTTAGTTCAGTGGTTGAGTTTTTGGCTGTGATTCCTTCTGTGTGGAATCTACATGCTCTCCCTGCATATAATCCTACTATCTGTATGAGTTTTATCATGTGCTTAGGATGATTCTCCTATACCTTCAGTTGAACAATATATGCCTCTGGCTATTTTTAATTTTGATTTCTTCCCAAACTAATAACGGAGAGCACATATAAGATAACTATCTTTTTAGGGATAAGAAGGCATGCACTATCTCCATGATTTACATACTCTCGAAAATATCTGCTTATGAGTTTATTGTGGAGCTACTAATTTTGTTAGCTTTAAACATTAAGTTTTAAATACAACAATTATTTTCTTGAATAAAAAAAGCATAAGACTAAATGTATTTCCTAACGCATGACTTTTTGTTAGATCATCTTTCGATAAAAAGGACATAAAAAAGCTCTAAGAATAACTTCAAGGTTTCTAGAAGCAAAGATTTCTGGGTATCTATCCAACCCCAAACCCTGTCTTAATTCAATTACTTCAACAAAACTAAATTATAGTGGAGACTTGTCTGGTTAGGGAATGTTGGAACCATAGTGGGAGTTATTTCAGCTCCTGCGAACGGGTTGCTCAGCCGTTCCCATCCTACTGGTGCACGGCAGTTTTTATCTGAACCTGACCACTAAACAATAAAAGGAAACAGTCATCCTGAAAGAAAAAGGACTAAAAAGCATTGTAGGTACACCTGAATTCCACAATATTTTGGGCTTATCCCTGTATTAAGTGCATAGTGTACTTTGTTAACTGTAGGCCAGGGACTGCAGGTGCCCCCCTATGCACAACCTAGCATTTCTTGTAATCTTTAATTACAAAAATCCTTAATATATAGTCACATACCCATTTAGTAGTTGTTTCCGACTCCCAGCTAAGTCAAACACATTAAAGTTAACATAAGTACAAATACACAGCACAAGGTTTCTGAATTGGCTAAACAGCACATTGCAGGCAAAAAAGATATTACTTTTGTTCTGGGAGATCCGGCATATACTCAAAGGAAAACAAGGATTAACAGAAAGGCAAGGCACCTTTTCTCCAAACAGACATACCTACAACCAGTCTGTGGATTGAGTGATTGTTTTTTGTCTGACTCACTTCTACCTGAGGCCAGCCTGCTCCACTTCCCCTCACTTCACACGGGCTCGCTTCAAACTCACCAAGCACCCATCCACAACACTCACATACACCTCACCACACCTCTCATGCAAACCCTATCATTATATCATCACCAAGACTTACCCTAGATTTAATACTAATGTTCTCCCTTCAAGACATATACAACACACCAACACTCAGTTGTCCTTCTACAGTTATAAACAACTTATAACCAAACTGAAGCACCTGATGTTTTACTCTCTAACAAAGATAAAGCTCCAATCAGGTATCCATCCCAGTCCTGGGCCCATCTGTACCTCCGATGTAACCTACCCATTGCCCCCAAGCTCCTGTTCCTCCACATTCACCCAAAATCTCACAGACCCCACTACATATACATCATTACCTATTACCACTAACTCTGACCTTGTCATTACATGCGTTAATTTCAGGAAGCCTTTCAAAGTACCTGAATTCCATGCCACCCTTGCCTCCTACTCCCCAGGGATTTCAACTAAAACCTGGTTAAAGCCCCACATCAAAGACTCTGAAATTACTACAGATTGTTACAATATTGTAAGCCAGGACAGGATAAACAAATTAGGTGGGGAGTTAGCAATTATGTTTAAAGAATCACTTAAAATAGAAAAACTAAACTGCTCCCCACCAGACATCTGTGATGCTGAATTCCTTATCAGCTGCCTCCAAATTACTCCTAAAATATCCATTAACATTATAGCCATCTACCTACCACCAGGCAACAACCTGCACAACACAGAATCCCTCCTATCCTGGTCATAATTTTCTCTATCCCAAGAAACCATCATTCTAGGTGATTTCAACCTAGACTGGTTCTCCTGCTCCTCTGCCTCACCTACATTTATAAACTTATACAACTTCATCCAAATTCTTAACTAGCCCATCGGCATCAACAAGTACTCCAATAAAAAAATCACTTCTAGACTGGATTTTAACCAACAAACCAAACCATGGGTACCAGGCAGGCTATCTACCAGTCACGCTAAGTGACCATACCCCTACATTTCTAGTTAGGAAGAAAACACATATTCAAACCAGTATCTCATACAAATACACCCGTAGCAAAAAATATTTCTCCTCTGACACCTTCAATTAACTACTACAAAACTGTGACTGGTCCCCATTAAAAAACTGCAACTAGACCTAGTTGTAGATTACTTCACTAACAAATTCCTTGAAATATTAAATAATCTTGCCCCCCCTCAAAAAAAAATTGCCAAAAAAAAACAGCTATCATGGCTTTCAAAAGAAACAAAACAACTAATGAAACAAGGAGATAAGGCCTGGTCACTATATCATATGACCAAAAATAACAACGCTCTCACCCTTTACAAACAACTTAGAAACCATGCTAAGAAAAACGTCATCAAGGATAAAATAACCTATTTCCCCACCTGCCAATAAAAAATACCAGCACAGTCCACAAAAATTCTGGCAGAATATCAACCACCTTCTTAACCCCAGTAAAAACCCTACCCCCCTCACTACTAACTCCTCTGTGCCCTTAGCTTCAAAACTCAATTCCCACTTCATCAACTCTATCACATTTCTGGTAGACAATAAAAGTATCCCACCAGTCACTGTCCCCTCCCCTACCTCTAATAACATAAACTCATTTTCCTTTATTCCCATTCCAACCTCCTACATAAAAAACTCCTATGTATATTAAAACCTTGCTGCTTAGCTGCCGACCAGCTTCCAAACGAATACCTAAAATTAGTTACCCCATCTATTCAAATTGTTCTATCATGGTGTGGATGGCAGGAGAAATGGGGTAGGGGTTATACTAAAGGAACAATATGCCAAGAGTGTTTTAGACGTGAAGAGAGTGTCTGACAGAGTGATGTTTATGTTTATGAAGCTCAAAATTGTTGTTGTAATGATGAATGTTGTTAGTGCATATGCTTCACAAGTTGGGTGTGCGATGGATGAGAAAGTGAAATTTTGGAGTGAGTTGGATGAAGTTGTGGTGAGTGTACCCAAGAATGAGAGACTAATGATTGGAGCGGACTTTAATGGGTATGTTGGTGAAGTGAACAGAGGGGATGAGGAAGTGATGAGTAGGTATGGCGTTAGGCAGAGGAATGCAGAAGCTCAGATGATTGTGGATTTTGCGAAAAGGATGTACATGGCTGTGGTGAATACGTATTTTAAGAAGAGGGAGGAGCATAGGGTGACGTACAAGAGTGGAGGAAGATGCACACAGGTGAATTATATCCTATGTAGGAGGGCCAGTCTGAAGGAGATTGGAGACTGTAAAGTGGTGGCAGGGGAAAGTGTAATTAAGCAGCATAGAATGGTGGTCTGTAGGATGACGTTGGTGATCAAGAAGAGGAGGTGGAGTGTGAAAGCAGTGCCAAGGATTAAATGGTGGAAGTTAAAAAAGGGTGATTGTGAGGTGGAGTTTAGGGAAGAGTTAAGACAGGCACTGGGAGGCAGTGGAGTGTTACCGAATAGTTGGGTAACTACAGCAGAACTAGTAAGGGAGACTGCTAGAAAGGTGCTTGGTGTGACATCTGGACAGAGGAAGGAGAACAAGGAGACCTGGTGGTGGAATGAGGAAGTACAGGACAGTATACAGAGGAAGAGGCTGGCGAACAAGAAGTGGGATTGTCAAAGAAATGAAGAAAGTAGACATGAGTATAAGGAGATGAGGCACATGGCAAAGAGAGAGGTGGCAAAAGCTAAGGATAAGGTGTATGGTGAGTTGTATGAGAGAATGGACACAAAAGAGGGAGAAAAGGACCTGTACCAATTGGCTAGACAGAGGGACAGAGCTGGGAAAGATGTGCAGCAAGTAAGGGTGATAAAGGATAGTCAGGGAAAGGTACTCACAAGAGAGGAGAGTGTGTTGAGTAGATGGAAAGAATACTTTGAAGGGCTGATGAATGAAGAGAATGAGAGAGAGAGAATGTTTGATGATGTGGGGATAGTGAATCAGGAAGTGAAACAGATTAGCAAGGAGGAAGTAAGGACAGCTATGAAGAGGATGAAGAATGGAAAGGCTGTTGGCCCAGATGACATCCCAATGGAAGCATGGAGGTGCTTAGGAGAAATGGTAGTGGAATTTTTGACTAGATTGTTTAATGAAATTTTGGAAAGTCAGAGGATGCCTGAGGAGTGGAGAAAAAGTGTTTTGGTACCTATCTTTAAGAATAAGGGTGATGTGCAGAGCTGCAGTAACTACAGAGGGATAAAATTGATCAGTCACAGCTTGACGTTATGGGAGAGAGTAGTAGAAGCTAGTTTAAGAAGGGAGGTGATGATTAGTGATCAGCAGTATGGTTTCATACCAGGAAAGAGCACTACAGATGCAATGTTTGCTCTGAGAGTGTTATTGGAGAAATACAGAGAAGGTCAGGAGGAGTTGCATTGTGTCTTTGTAGACTTGGAGAAAGCATATGACAGGGTGCCTAGAGAAGAGTTGTGGTATTGTATGAGGAAGTCGGGAGTGGCAGAGAAGTATGTAAGAGTGGTACAGGATATGTACGAGGGTAGTGTGACAGTGGTGAGGACTGCAGTGGGAGTGACAGATCAGTTTAAGGTGGAGATGGGATTACATCAAGGATCAGCTCTGAGTCCTTTCTTATTTGCAGTGGTGATGGACAGGTTGACAGATGAGATCAGACAGGAGGCCCCGTGGACTATGATGTTTGCAGATGACATTGTGATCTGTATTGAGAGTAGGAATCAGGTTGAGAAGACTCTGGAGAGGTGGAGATATGCTCTAGAGAGCAGAGGAATGAAGGTCAGCAGGGCTAAGACAAAATATATGTGTGTAAATGAGAGGGAGGGTAGAGGAATGGTGAGGATGCAGTGAGTAGAGTTGGTAAAGGTGCACGAGTTTAAGTACTTGGGATCAACAGTTCAGAGTAATGGTGAATGTGGAAGAGAGGTGAAGAAGAGAGTACAGACAGGGTGGAATGGATGGAGAAGAGTGTCAGGAGTTATTTGTGATAGACGGGTACCAGTAAGAGTGAAAGGGAAGGTCTTCAAGACAGTAGTGAGACCAGCTATGTTATATGGGTTGAAGACAGTGGCATTGACAAAAAGGCAGGAGTCAGAGCTGGATGTGGCAGAGTTAAAGATGTTACGATTTGCACTCGGTGTGACTAGGATGGATAGGATTAGGAATCAATATATTAGAGGGTCAGCTCATTTTGGACAGTTTGGAGACAAAGCAAGAGAGATGAGATTGCGTTGGTTTGGACATGTGCTGAGGAGGGATGATGGGTATATTGGGAAAAAGATGCTAAGGATGGAGCTGCCAGGTAAGAGGAAAAGTGGAAGGCCTAAGATAAGGCTTATGGACGTGGTGAGAGAGGATATGCAGGTGGTTGGTGTGACAGAGCAAGATGCAGAGGATAGGAAGAAATGGAAAGAGATGATCCGCTGTGGCGAACCCTAACGGGAAAAGCTGAAAGATGATGATGATGATGATGAGTTACTCCATCTATTGCCTACCCCATATCATTACTAATAAACCGCTCTATCTCCAAATTATGGAAAATCTCTCATATCATGCCACTTCATAAGGGTGATCCATCTAGACACATAACTTAACTACTGTCCCATTACCATTATGTCCCCCCTTGCCAAAATTCTAGAAAAATGTATGCACCAGCAACTCATGAATCACCTCACTACTAACAACTTATGCTCCAGCACCCAGCATGGCTTCAGGCCTAAACACAGCACTAACTCAGTCATAACCTTTACAGAGCCCATTCATCACCTCAAAAATGAAGGACAACTAGTCTCAGACATTTTCTTTGATATGTCAAAAGCTTTTGACACAGTGTCTCAGCAGCTGCTCCTCAACAAACTTGCCACTTACATTCTCAATACCACAACCCTAACATGGTTTCACAGTTATCTATCCAACTGTCAACAGGCCACTAAATGGGCAAACACCAGCTCCCCAGTATTACCAGTCACCATGGGGGTACCAGAAGGCTCCATACTTGGAGCCTTCCTATTCATAATATTTACCAACAACCTATATACTGCCACCCAACATGCCACCGTCATCCAATATGCAGATGACTCCTTCCTTATCTGCTCAGCCCACTCCCCACAAGAACTCCAACACAAAATGCAATCATCATTCCAAGACATTGAAAAGTACCTCACCAGCCAGTAACTCATCCTAAATCGCAATAAGACCTAGCTCATAATTTTCTCTAATAAATCTTCCAAATCCAGTACCCAATCCCTCTCCATACTATCTAACAATGGTACAAAAATCGAACACCCCGAATAGACCAGACTGCTAGGTGTAACCATAGATGACTTACTAAAATTTGGTAAATACATCTATCTGACCATCAAAAAAATCCACTCTAAACTAGGCACTCTATACAGGGTTAAAACTTACCTTACACAACAAGCTACACTGGCCACTGCAAGATCCCACTTGCTATACACTCTCCTATACTGTTCTGATATCTTTACTAACCTATCAAAAACCAACCTAACTAAACTAGACTCCTGCTATAACAGAGTAGCTAAGTTTGTTACCGACCAACCCCACAGAACACCCTACTGCACTGCTCTCTGAAAGCTCAACTGACTAGAACTTCCTAACCTATTACTAAAAGAACTTTCATTTGCCCATATACTCATATTCAAACCTATCAACCGCCCAGCTCTATCAGACCTAGACCAGCCAAACACAAACTGTAGACTCCTCAATTCATCCAACAAACTAATGCTAAAAGTAACCCAGTCTTGCAACTATCATGGAGACTCCCTCCACTCCCATAAAATAGCCAAAGATTGGAACACCCTTCCTCAACAGATAACTAAAACCCCCAACCTGTCCACATTTAAAACTACCCTGAAAGACTATTTAAATGATAATTGGCTATGCCCCTGTATTGTTCCCAACTAATATTCTTCCTATTTTTTCCCCACACATTTCACACGTTAGCCCAAATAGTGCTCATCCCACATAGGGCTATACCACAATCTGTCTTATCTTTATTAATCTTTGTTCCTTCAGGTGACTCACCTTGTAAAACTACATGACTTATGTACCTCATATATACTGTAAAAAAAAAAAAAAAAAAAAGAAAAGAAAAAAAGAAAAAATATTCCTGCATGCATGAAACATGCATGTTTATATTGTATTCTGTTATTATATTTTGCTATAATATTTTTTAAGCTCATTTACATATTGTTAGCCATGTACTACTTAAACTAAGTTTACTGCTTGTACCTTAATAATGTTCTTTTTGTTGTGGAGCTTTTCTCCCTGGGTCTCTGCTGAAAACGTTTTTTTTTTTTTTGTCAACCCAGTCGGACACTACCTGGTTAACAAATGTAAATAAACAAATAAAGTAAGACAAAAGTGTGCTAAAACAGGAAAGAAGTAATCTATCTGGTTGGTGTGGGGGAAGAATAAGGCAGAAAACAGTGGTTTGACACTGAGGAGGTGCAGATGGGATGAGTTTTCCACAACAGGGATATGAACTCCCTTATCTAGGGCTCCATTTCACCTAAGGCTAGCATTACTTGTTGCAGTCAAATATGAGATGTATATTGTCACTAATGTGGTTATAATCAGAAGACAAATACTGTGGCAGTCTGTGAATGAACATGAAAGACCCATCAGTTGTTTGATCACAGGTAATGGTCACTGACCTGCTGTAATTTAGCCCTGCCACATTGTGGTCATCCCCAACTATTCTGCAGCCTCATTGCCTCGAAGTCATCAGGCTCCACAGATAATTACAAATTTTTTCTATACTTAAGATGAATTAAATGTAAACTAGGGAGTACCAAACGCATCTTCTTCTTACCATCTGTACCAGATTATAGCTCTGGAATATCAATCGTTTTACTTATGAAAAAAAAAAAAAAAAGTGTTCACATTTTTAATATTTGATCCAGGAAATCAGATTAGTGGACTTTAAATGAAAAAAGAAGAAACATTTCTAAGGATCACTAATCAGCTAATTGCACATACAAGCTTTTCTTTCATTGTGAGATTCTGGCACAGTGAGGTTTGGGGACTTTGCTCCTTCTTCAGTGCATTTGTAGTATTGGAGTACGAATATATAACTAGTAAAGGGTGTGAGATGGTGAAATGTGGATTCCCTCCCTGCAAAAGCAAGCATGTTAAGCAGAGCTTTGCTTTTTGAGTTGGTTTGTTTTGGAACAATTTGCTCGATGACATGTTGCCTCATTGGTGACCGGATATGCACCTACGTATACATATATTTTATATATATGTATAAAGAGAGAGTGAGGGAGAGATACATACATTAAACTCTCAGTTAACCGGCACCCATGGGGATTGGTAGATGCTGGACAACTGTAGTTTCTGGTTGCTAGGCCTGACTAATACTGTACCCTATACTATTTTTTTGGTTTGACTTGTTTATAAGTTGGGGAATGAGGGAATTTATTATTTCTTCCTTTTTAAAACTCTAAAAATGTAAGGTATGTTTCTGCGGGGGGGGGGTAGAAAGTGCAACACATGAAAATTGTACTGTATGTCTTCAATTTTTTTTTCTTGTTGCTTGAATTCTGGTTAACACACACACACACACACGCACACGCACACGCACACGCACACGCACACGCACGCACACACACACACACACACACACACACACACACACACATATGTATGCTTACAATATTGTGCCAGAAAATACAGCAAACCTACTAGCAGACAAATTCAGTTGTAACATTTCCCCTCAATCCCTCTCAACTTCCACTCAGTAAATACCATCAAATATCACTCCTCTTACTATCACTAAGGTCCTAAATGCTCTCTCTATGGCCAAGAACACTGCACTAATGGGCCAAGATGATATCCCTAGATGCTTTCTAAATAGTATAAAACATGATATATCAGGATCTATCTAATTACTATTCAACTGTAACCTCCAAATAGGCTTTGCACCAAAAAAATGGAGAACAGCAACAGTCATCTCTCTGCACAAAGGTGGGCCATCTACAGACCCTGGATGCTACAGAATCATAAATCTCACTAGTCTCAGATGTAAAACCATGGAAAGAATTATCATTTAAATGACCAATATTGAGATAGGAAGTCTCCAGACACTGGAACTGACCCAATTTAGTTTTGTCAAGAGCAGCTTATGTGTACTTAGCCTTGTAAACTTCTTTGAGAAGGTCACCAAATCAATGGATGAGTGCAAAATGGGTCACACTGCCTACCTTGACTTGGCTAAGGCATTTGACACAATACCCCACTCTGGCATTGTTGACAAGTGCAAGAGTTTAGGTATAAACCCTTATGTCATACAGTGGAAAGCCAGCTGGCTCATAGACAAGACCTAGGAAGTTAGACTTGGGGAGTCCACCTCTACAAAAAGGATAGTGACAAGCAGAGTCCCTCAGAGTTTAGTCCTGGAACTTCTTCTTTTCAGCATTTACTTCTCAGAAGTCAAGGTCAATGTCAAGGCCTCTGGTACACTAGATTTGCAGATGGTTGCAAATTAGTAGTCATAGAATCCCCCACTGACAGAAATGTTCTCCATTAAGGGTTGACAAATACAAATAGCTCGTGTCAGAGCCATGGACCAAAACTAAACGTTAAGAAATGATTAATAGTATCCTTTGGGAAGTTATCCTCCCCTTTTAACTATCATATTGGCAACACACACTTAAAAGCTGATCCTGTAGTCAGAATCTACCCTTTCACATGCATACACAGTGGGACTAGTCAGACAGCATTTAATCTGGGTCATTGTGGCACATTGATTGATGCAGTTTTGTCTGACAGGTATAGTGTATTTTGTTTGCCATTCAATAGTTATTATCATTTTACTCTGCTAGGGACAGTTATGGCACATAGTATACTACACATTAGTGATAACTGCTTTTGCTGTTGTTTCTTCATCACTGTTTTTTTATATTTTATTTGTCATTTGTTGTTTTGCTTGTCTCCATCTATGTTCATATTTTATGCATGACCATGGTAGTGGATGTGGGGCAGCACTGACCATTTAGCCATCTACCTGGTTTGACATCACCTGCCAGGTCAATAGCTGCTTTCAGGCCCTCTCTTCTGCATGGTGATGTATAGCATTCAGCAGAAGGCAACCAGTAGGGTTAACTGGGGGCCTCTGTTGGTGTGTCTCTGGTTGAGAACACTGGCTCCCCATCAGGGGTTTGCCACTGATGGGTCACAGTATGTCATCTGACAGAAGCTGGATGGGCTGGTGCCAACCTTGATGGATCAGCATTTGGGCCACCATATTTGTTGCCTGGAGCATGTCCTCATGTTACTACAAGAGTTATACAAATGCATGGCCTTGACAAGGAGGTCAGCAGTGGCTGGGCCTAGACATTCTTGTGGTTACAGAGGTGACTGACCCTAGCTAGGTGCAGAATTGTGCAAAGTAGCAGCTAGCTGTAAGATGTGACCTCTGTCTCCAATTCAAAGCCTCAGCAGACCATATCTTGTCACACCTATTACACATTCACAAGTTTAGCAGAAGTATAAATACTCAGTAAAGGAATCGTAGTCTGTTGGAAGGATAGACATGTATGACAAAGAATACCACTTCCATGGGACCATCCACCACTCCACATAAAGCAAAGTACATGTCTTACTCTTTTGAGATAAAATTTGGAGGATTGAATGGGAAACCATAAGTTCATGACTGACTTAGCACCTATGTCCTTTATGGAAAGTGAGAACAAATAATGTTCATACATATCTATGTTCTGCCCACTCTGGGTTATTCACACAAACAATATATGGGCAAAAAAACTAGCATATGAATGTGATGCTAGGTTTCTTAAAATCCTCACAATTAGCCTATAATTACCTATGAACCTATAAATGTATGAAAATATGCAAATGTATTTATTTAAATAACCACAAAACAAAATAAAATAAAGTTATATAAAACAATAAAGCTACAGATCCTAAAATAATCTTTGTTAAACTTTCTAGTGCTTTAGCATCAAGCCTTCAAGGAGTAAAACAGTGAAAAATATCAACTTTGCATCTTTTATACATAAAAAATCAATCAAAAAATCAAACAATAAAATAATCACATTCAAATAACTTTATCTATCTATATATAGATGTTTGTTTACCAGGAAAGTCTGACTGGGCACAGGTGCTCTTTTTCAGTTGAGGGTCTGGGAGAAAAGCTTCAAGGTGTTATATTTAATGCAATAAATATTTACAATAACAAACTTCTAGGACAATTTTAGTGAATACATTGCACAATGGTCAGTATAATAACATTTGTATTGATATTCACAGATATTAGATTTCTAAGCTGTTTACTGAGACTTTACAGACAGAGGAGTGGTATACAACAAAGGCAGGAGTAATATAAAAAATGCAACAGAGTGAGGTATTAGAGGAGATAAGCAATTTTGTGTGTTAACAGAGAAGTAATGATATAATTGTCATTTGGTTGTACTACAGTAATCAGAAGTAGTTAAAGTAGTTTACGAAGTACAATAAAGTGAAATATTTGAAAGGGATAAGTGAGTTAAGTGATTTATTGTTTTAAAGGGAGGTATATGAAAGCTGATGAAGGGTGTTAGAAAGCTATGTCCCAGATGAGGAGCAGGGACAAAGCTAGGAGACAGAGAAGTCTTTTAGTGGTGGTTTCAAAAGATGAAGGTGTGTGATACACTTGATTAATATAGGAATTTTATTCCAAGTTCTAGATACACTATTGGAATACAGATTGACCTCAGCAGCCCTTTGTGGTTTATAGATGGTAAGCAGTTGTTAATTATTTGATCAAAGGGGACATTTGGAAGATAGTGTTATTGCTGTGCAGGCGGATGGAGTATGGATGGTTTTATTGGTTAAGGTGAGCTGAGTATAAGATAGGTGATGAAGCTTGAGCTAGTTAAGGGTTTTCAGTGCTAAATAGTGGTAGGTCTGGTACAATTTATAGTAAGCAAATCTGACAACTTTGTTATAGCACTATTCAAGTTTAGAACTAAGAGAAGCTTGTAGTTAGGTCAAGAAAGTGGCATCCATATAGGATAGAGAGTAAGAAGCAAGTGGTAGCTAGAGTTACTTTGGCAGAACTTCTTCACTTTTGTAGGGTACCTACTTTTTATGTGTTTTCTTATAAATATGTAAATTGACTTTAAGAAATTTAAGATTGTTGTTGATTGCCCTACCATGTAGTTTTGTATGTGGGGTAACTTTAATCATATTTTCAAATTGTATTTTTTTTTGTATTGAAATGAGATTTTGAAAAAAAGAAGTGATTTCGTTTTTTGGGATTTAGTAGCAGATGATTATCCTGTAACCCAACTTTCAACAGACTTAAAGGCTTCTTAAGCAATTCTCTGAAGATGTATTACTTTAAAGGTAATAAATATTAGAGTAGCTTGAGAGAAACTTGCTGAGAGCATTTATATAAATTGTTAGTGAATATATTAAAGAGTAGAGGGCTGGGAATGGAGCCCTGTGGCACACCAGTACTGATGGGAAGAAAAGAAGGGAGAAAAAGTGGACAGCCATTTAACAGTCTGGCAACTATTGGTTAAGTAGTTGTTAAACCATACAAGTGTGGGGTGTGATAGCTTAAGGAAAGACAGTTGGTAGAGGGAATTTTGTTGAGAGATTAGATCAAAAGCTTTAGAGAGATCAAGGAATACACAGGGCATAATTTTGCCTTTGTCTCTGGCTTTGTTAATAGCATCTGTGAAAATTAATAAGCCCACGGTAGTGCTATAGGCTGGTCTAAAACCATGCAAGGTGTGGGTGAAGGGTTTTTCCTGAAGAATATGATAAAGATTTTCCTTGTGATTGTATTTCACTAGAAGTTTTGCCAAAGGGGATAATATGATTACAGGTCTGAAACTATTTATATCAGATGAGGTTCCTCCTTTATGAAGGGGGGTAATGAAGAATGTTTTTTTTTCCATAGAGAAGGAATGTATAATTCCTTAGCAGATCTATTAATTAGATGAGATATATGGGATTGGCAGCCAGCTTTGGCATTCTGCTGGGTGATTATCTACTGAAGGGGAACAGGTTTAAAGTTTAAGAAGTAGTGATTTGATGTAGAGGGTTGGGATGGGTTTTAGAGTGAAATAGGAGGTGTTTGCTGTCTGAGGACAGGGCAGGTCAGGATTTCTGGGAGGAAAATCATTAGTAAGAGCTTTAATGCTTTCTATAAACATGCCTTAAATCGAGCAGCTATTTTGGAGGGAGTGCTATTTGGGGCAGGATTGAGAGCGGTGGATATTCCAGGGTGGAGTATAGTATTAATAGAAGATCAGAATTTTTAGGGGTAGAAGAATGGGGTTGATATTAAAAGACCGAAGAGGTGTTTCAGTGAACACCTCTTGGTCGACACGTAATGAGTGAACGCACTAAAGCGCAAATTCTCAAAACAGCGGTTTCTTTCCCTGGGAAGGAAACTGCTAGCACAAACACACATCCACTTTAAAACATAACAACGTGGGGGGCTTCACCCCCACACCCCCAATGTGGGGGGCTGTGCCCCACACACCCCTCTAACTAAATATACAACTCTGAGATCGTACTACAGTGAGGAAAGGGTCAAACACACGGGGCTGACCAAACTATTTCTTTGTCAGGGAAAGAAATCACTGTTTTGAGTGTTTGTGCTTTAGTGCATTCGCTCATTAAGTGTTGCTGAAACACCTCTTTGGTCTTTTAATATAGGCTTGAAGAATGATTTAGTAAGGGGATATTGAAGTTGATTTTCTTGTCTGTGATAGCCTACCTTTTAGTACAGATGTGCAGATCTTTAAAGTGATGTAGGTTTTTAGGGAGATCTGTATTTTAACCATTATTTCCAAGCACTGTCTCTTTCATACGTTTGGTGCCTGTTTTGAGTGGATGACCAAGGAGTATGATTATCCTTTATTCTTTTTCTTGCAGTTAGAGCCAAACTATTGAGGGTTTTCAGGATAAGTGAGTTAAATTTGTGTACAGTTTTATTGAGTGGAATTTTTTCAAGAACGCTCAGTTAAAAAAGCTATGAATTCTGTTAAATGTAAAGGGTTAAAATTAGTAAGGTTATGGGAAATTCTAAGTAAGTGTTGTTTGATATAATAGGAACCAAGTCTGTTAACATATACAGGGAGGTGATCACTGAGGGAATCAGAGAGGGTGTCATTTAAGATATACATAGTAGAATCGGGCACCAATATCCAGTCAAGAATTGAGCCACTGTTTTGTGGATAGTTATAATGTGTTGAAATGGGAAAGAAAATTAGTTGAGTCAATCCAAATAGGTTTAGGATAGTTGATGGATATTTTGTGAGGATAATCTGCCAGTTGAAATTAACATCACCTAGGATTATCTTTTCATTAGAAATTGTGAGATTCAGTTTAGAATGTTCTACAGGGTTGTATCATTATTATCTGGGAAAATATAGAGTACTATAATACATAGTCACCTATGGTTATTTAGTTTAAAATGGGAGATGAGGAATTCAGTGCTATGGAATTTGGGAATAGGTTTATTGAAGAGTAGTACTGAGGAATTCAGAGCTATGGAATTTGGGAATAGGTTTATTGTAGAGTAGTGTTTCAAGATAGTTGGGGTATAGTAACGCTACTCCAATACATTAAATTTGAGTTTATAAGCCATGAAGATATTATAAACAGGAATGATATTTCAGAGTCAAGTATATGGGTCTTCCCCATGTTTCAGTTATGGCAAAAATTCTGGTGTATTGCTGGAGTTCCAAGCATGGGAGTTGTGAAATGTTCTTATAGATGCTACATGTATTTAAGGACATGAATTTGAGCTGTTTGAGTGACTTTAGAGTTAGGTGAATTGTGTTTTGATGGTTTTGGTGATGATGCAGTGGTCCCTGTTTGGGAAGGAGATGGGTGACCTGAGTAAGTGAAGTATGGCTTGGTATGAGTTTTTGACGTTACTAGGAAGTCAGGATGGGAGGAGATGCCAGAGTTTGATAAATATACCCACAGAGTGGTAACAGAGAAAAATATATATGTTTGGTAAACTTGCTTTGGTTTAACTGTATCAATTAGTTTAATTTTTGTGTGGTAGGTGTGAGGGTTTAGTAAACTGAATCTGAAGTAAAGATTGGGTTTGTATTTGTATATACTGGAAGTGATTAGTGGTGCAGTAGGGTGATGTGAATAGTTAGAGATGGAACACATAGTGTGAGAAATGTGTACAAGACTGAGTGATCTATGGTAAGTGGTAAGGTGATAAAACAGGAAGAGTAAGGCTGCAGGAATATTTAAGGGAAGCACAATATGAAGCTTTGTGGTAATATGTCAGAGAAAGAGGAGTTAGAGCACTGAGGTATGAATATAGGAGGAGTAGAACACTGGGATATGAACATAGGAAATTAGAACACTGGGGTATGAATATAGAAAAGGTAGGAGCAGACAGATGAGTGAGGTGGATGGCGTAAGTTGTGATCACTGTTGTTGGTAGTAAGTATAAGAGAGGAAAGAAAGGTGAAGTCCATAAATGCAGACTGATGGTTTAAGAATTGTGTGTGTATTCTTCTTCCCAATATATGTCTATATTTATGTGTATGCCTTTAAGAAGGGTGGGAAGTAGGTGGAGTTCTGAGTGGAGAACAGGTCCAATAAATGTGATGCCATGAGGGGTGGCTGAGAATTGGGGGTGGGAAGAGAGAGTAGCAGGAAACAACTCCAAAACGAGCTGGAGGAGTCCTTATCTGGTAGTCTTGTCAGTAAAACTATATTGTGTAAGATGAACATTAGTGTAACACATACTTTGGAGTTACAGGGGATATACTACTCCAGACTTGTTACAATACTGTTGTTTAGAAGGAGTAAAGTATTGCAAAAACAATATGAATCTACAGGTGAGTTTTCCTCAGACAGTTTCAGTTTCACACCACACAAACTTGAGTGCAGGAAAGTTTCCAGAGTGGAGTGGAATGCACTAAATTTGGCTGACAGAGCATCAGCAATGTATAACCAATTACCTGAAGGAGGAAACATCCACCTAGTAATATAATAAATATTGTTTAAGGTTGTAAGCATGGGCTCTGTGGCAGGGCACTGTGCTCTGTTATTATAACACAATAGACAATAGCAAACAGAACAGCAATTCACTATAAGCCTGAAGTGAATAATAAAGTGGCCTTACACAACATCACAATGGTACACTCCGAGTTCCCAGCTGAAATGTACTAGTGTGACTGAGCTGAGAACTTAGGATGTGTGAGCAGTGGGTCAAGCTTTTTTTGTTTTGTTTTTTTGTTTGCAGAAAGGCTGGTGTGTCAGAGAGACAGTCTTGAATTTTAGCTTAATTGTAGAAATGAGCATGGAGTGTCCCATAACAGTGTGAAAGGAGCAACGGGAAGAAGGAATTCTGGACAGAGGGGTTATGTCGTGTAATTTGGAAGCTGTTAAAGGCAAACGTATCTGCATTTTTCACACCCATACTTTAAGCAGTAGCCTGGGTGACAGATTACTATTGTAGAAGTATGTGTGCCTTAAGAGGATTATTAACATGCATATCTGTGTATCAATGTACTTGTGTTTGAGAAAACTACAAATTTCTTGGGTCACTGTGCTCCTCTTATGGCCAGTGAAGAGGTGAAAAAGTTCAGTGTCCTTATTTATGGTACTGGAGAAGATCTTACTCATACTATTTAGTTCTGCAGCTGGACACAGGTCTAAAAAAGTATTGTACTCCCCTCTATCTCTATCTGGCACAGCATCATAGGTTCATAGGTTCATAGGTAGGTACTAGGCTATCGGCCCAAGGGCCTATGCAAGCCTAGCCAACAAGGTTTTCTGGCTTACGCCACCCAAGAAAGTTATTTTCCTGTGCCACTGATGAGCAGAGACACAGAAGTCATCCCCAGGGTGTATTTCCTATTTCCCATCCACTCATCAAGATTTTTCTTGAAGAGTGCTAATGAAGAACTTTGCTTGACATAGATGGGTAGCCTGTTCCAGAGTATGGGAAGTCTCTGGGATAGGAATCTATCCCTCCAGCATGTGCTGTTTATTGTGGTGACAAGGTTTAGGTCCCTAGAGCGTGTAGCTCAGAGGGATTGGGATTTCTTTAGGTGTAGCATGTCCAACAGCTCGGGGTTTGACATAGCTTTATATGTTAGGCAGAGATCACCTCTGAGTAGGCGATATGCTACGGAGTAAAGCTGGAGTTTTTTGAGGCGGTCAGTGTAGGGCATTTGTTTGAGTCCAGTAATCCTCTTTGTGAGGTACTTCTGTGGCCTTTCCAGCTGCTGCAGATGTCTTGTGAGGTACATTCCAAAAGGGGCGTTGTACTCTATAATGGGTCTAATGAGTGATGAGTAGAGGGTAACGATGACCTCTTTTTTCCTGGACGAGAACCCTTTTATGATGAGGTGTGCCACGTAGAAGGACTTCCTGACTACTGTGGTCATGTGACTATCAAATGAGAGACTTCTATTTGTATTAGAGTGTTATTTCAAATGAATATTCATGTCTGTGACCTCCGGGAAGAAGTAATGTTTTATAGGCAGAGTATGGGAATATAGTGCAGTTGTGATGATCAATATGCATCTGACATGATCTTTGTGGTTTGTTTATTGTTTTGCATATGACATTCAAAGGACCTCTGTTCTGAAAAACATAGTTATTGTCCTTTGAAGCATTAAAAAGTGAACAAATGGCCAGGAATGCACTGCTGTAGAAGTAGGTTTCAAGATGAATGTGATACTGCAGTCATTAACTACACTTTATGAATTTATTCACATTACAACTTAAGTAATCATATTACATTGTTTTTTTTTTTATGTTGGAAGGCCCTGGTTAATCTAATCACCATTGCAAAATGCTAAATAACAAAGTGCTTGGCATTGCATGATTTCTCTGCTACCAAATAATAAACTGTTCATTGTTAGCTGCGGCAGTAAATGCAGATAAAGTTTTCTATAATGATATCTTCATGGTCTGGATTGAATAACTGTCTTTTATTGACAATAATTGCAAACTCCTGTGTTATGATTTATGTGCATTTTAACAGAAAATAATTAATGCCTGAGAATACTAGTAAATATATTTTTTTGAACATATGTCAGGAATTAATTTACTTTTTGGTAAGCAAAATATTATGTACCTTATTGAATTTGGATGTTTTTCATATGTTTTTTATCATTAAAATATTGGGTTATTCCTTTACTGATTCAGAAGCTGGGAAACGACGAACAAAATGACTCAGGTAAAGTTCCTTTTCAGATGGAGTCCAGAGACGTCTTAAGAAAGAATAAAGTTGTGAACAGCAGTAGACTTGGCTCGAAAAGCATTTTATGCATATATCAGAAATACATACTGTGCACATGTGAGCCCATTTCTTTACTGATCCTGTAACTGTGAAGAGTATATATATATATATATATATATATATATATATATATATTTATATATATATATATATTTTTTTTTTGTGTGTATATATATATATGTATATATATGTATATATATATATATATATATATATTTATATATATATATATATATATATGTATATATATATATATATATATATATATATATATATATATATATATATATATATATATATATATATATATATATATATATATATATATTATTGTATATATAAAATTAATTCAACTTAGACTCAATGACCCATGGCTCAGCAAATCTCTGCAGCTCGAACACCACCTCAACGAAACTCAGAAATGGGCTTTAACAGGGGGTCCTGCTGTGAGACAACTTCACTGGATTAAGGGGCGATTAGTTTGCTTTCTTTAGCCATGGACTTGTTGAACAGCAGCTCAATGAATCTTTGAATGGCAATTTGTACACACATATCTGTGTATGTGTGTGTGTGTATATATATATATATATATACATATATATGGGTCTATTTTGATTCACTGTAAACTCATTTCACTGAATTTCAATTCACCCTCAAAAAATTGCTGAAAGCTCCAATCACTGAAAACTCATTTCACTGAATGTAAGTACTGTTGGGCATCTAAACTGTATATGTCCTTTTCCCCACTGTAGTGCAATCCTGGAGTTAGTATATATAGTTGGAGGGGTGGGAGGTACAGCCTCCCACATTGGAGGGTGTGGGGTGCATAGCCCCCCACCTACTTAGCTTTTATTTTTATGAATCTCATTTCACTAAAAGCTACCCCCACTAACTATATAAACTAACTCCAGGGTCACTCACAATTGTATATTACCTTTGAGGTTGCAGACATAGCTAAAGAATGTCTTGTAGTTGTCCCTGGCCCAAGAGGTCCAATTTACCTCAGATTTTACTTATTTGCCTTGAGTTTTTTTTTTTTTTTTTTTTTTTTTATGTTGTTTAGTTTGATGATAGTGCTTTTATCCTGCTGGGTGCTACAGCTCCTAACTTTTGCCATGATTTTCTTCCTTCAGTTGTACAACCTTCTGATGTTTTTATTCCACCAGGGTGGCCTGTTTTATGAATTAGTTTTGTACTCCTTCCTTGTGGGTACAGCTGCCTCTCTGCAGCTATTATGCATATATAGGATTCCTTGCACAGTTCCTCATAGGCAGCAGTGTTCTCTGGGTTTATGGATTTTGCCAGGTTATCACTTAGTAGTAAGAAGTTAGCCTTATAGTAGTTCCTGAACATTCCAAGGTTAGTTGGGGTTCTGGGTTTTATTTTTATGTCAAAGGAGACTGTTTTGTTGTCTGATCTTACCAGAGAAGACATTATATTAGGGGGTGTGCAGCACTCTCCCATATTACTGAAGACCAGATTGAGTATATTTGTGCCCCTGGTCTGCATATTGACAATCTGGTCCAGAGAGTTTGTGTTTGCAAAATCCAGGAATCTGTTTGCCTGCGCATTTGAAGTTGCGTCTGATTACCAGTTAATAGTGGCGTAATTAAAGTCACCCATGAGTATGATATAAGGTTACATGGTGAACGTTTCCAATAAGTTTAAATACATGTTATGGGTTTCCTGGGTCATAGAGGTGGACCTATAGCTTGCAAAGAAATGGTATGGGATTTTGCCTATGGTGATTTGAATTTGGAGATACTCAAGTGCATTGTCCTGTCTGACCAGCCTTGAGATATATATATTTTTGATGTAAATAAAGACACCTCCACCCTTAGTCTCTGTCTGTGTGTTAGCTGATCTAAATGTGTAGAAGGCATTATAGCCATGTACTGCTGGTGTGCTCTCTGCACCTCTAAACTATGTCTTAGTGACCGTATAAATGTCCGCATTTTCTGGGGTGAAGAGAGCTTGTATGGAGTGGAGTTTCTAGTTTACTATCCTAGCATTAAACAGTAACACCTTTAGATTTTCTTGGTTTTGATTTGCTATGTCAGAAGTACTTTCAGTTTGACATTGCCTAAAAAAGGCATTATGGGGAGGGCAACGTTTTAGCTAATGTTAAAAAGCCTAGAGGGGAGAGGTGCAGAACATTCCTGGCAAAACAGCATGGTCTGTTGACCATCTCCTTCCATGCTGACAAATATTGTACACTGCTACTAGAATGACACAAGAAACTAAGCCGGTTATTAAAATCATTCATCTTCTGTTCATATTGTGGCATCTTCCTTGGAAAAGGTAAAATACTGCTCATTTCTAGGCTCATAACAGCATGGGAGACATTTTCAGAGAGCTTCATGATGTCTTTCTTTGTATAGTCTAGGTGGTATATCCAAGGTCATCTACACCCACAAGGACAATGACTGAGTCATATTGGTATTTGTGGTCCAATGACCTGAGTGTGTACTTATTTTGGTGGATCATGGGCCCTGATAAGCAACTGACCATGGCTTTCTCTTTATCCAGCCTGGTAAGAGGGACCACAGCATGTCTCACAGTGGAGTCTCAGTTGACCAGAATGTAGGACCTTGTGGTTGTTTGCCTTATGGTCTTAGATGTAGAGCCTCCATAAGATGTGATTGTATTTGTTGATGAGGGTGTTGTGCATTCAGGGCTGCTGAGATATTCGTTGTGTGTACTTCATCTAGAAGGTCTTCGGGTTTTAGGAAGGCTACATTTAAGTGCATCAGCAGAAGTGAGTCTATGTTTTTCCTTTGAACTGTGTGTGATGGGCACAGAGTGTCAACTACTGACACCCTGATTGACATTAGTAGTGCTTTTATGTGAGAACTTTGCCTCCATTGACATTGTGTAAATACATCTCTCACATACCTTATCAGTTTGTTTGAGACTTAGCTGTTCGTCAGTAAACATGAGGCAATTTCTACATTGCCTTAAGATGCCCATACCCACCAAGTTGATGACAGAGATAGAAGAAATATTCATATCCATGGCAACAGGCCCAATTTTATTGATTAGCAAGTTGCAGTCAGAATATAAAGTAATATCATGAGCATCTGGTTTGCAACTCTTGGTGGCAGTGCTTGTCACTGCAAAATAGTTTTCTCTTGTGCAACTAGGTATTGGTCAGATTTCCAGGGTGCTTTTACTAAAACAATCAGTGAGAAGGTCACACAAAAAACAATCAGTAAAAACTAAATGAAAACTCCAGCCAAGCTGGAACTTCCAATGACTGACCTCTCAAACCTCTTGAATCAGAGGCACATGGGATATATGCAAATGACCCTTATGAGCATCAGGTGTTTCAGCTAATTGGCGATTATGAATGCCCATGACTTGTTTCGTCATTTTAATAGACAATTTCAGGCCAATAAAGCCAAACCCCACTAGCTGTGGATATGCATATTTTGGCCTTGTTATGACCTCATCAGCAACACAAGCAGAGTGTTTGACTAAGCATAAGAAACACAGGACTGTTATACCCAGCTGATGTCCATTATCATTAGGGTGTCTGCAAAATATCCCAAATAACAAATTAAAACAATCAGTGAGAAGGTCACACACACCAAAAAAAAAACAAAAAAAAAACAATCAGTATAAACTAAATGAAAACTCCAGCCAAGCAGGGGTGCTTTTACTGGAAAAATGTCAGTTCAAGGTATCTGCATCTATACAGGGCACTGCCAAACTCTTGAGGGGAAACTAATAAATAGACCCTGATGATTTATGGAGAGAGATATTCTGAAGTTAGGTTAAACAACAGCAAATCAAGCAGTACTTACTGAAAAGAAACAACCTTGTCTAGAATGATGAAATGAGGGGATTCTCTTGACTGGTTACTGCCTAGCTACTACTAGTGCTAGTCTAACAGCTTCATGCTGCTGGGATACAATGCCCCTTTGCTTCTTTCCTCACCAGGAGCAAAACGATAGCAATAATCCTAGGACACAGGCTTTTGTGATCACTAGTCTTGTCCCAGATGACACGCATCTGTAGGCTTGTTGTAGCCTTTTTCTGGTAGATGACTTAAATAGCAACCTGACAAGTCAGGAAATTTCAACCCAGACACTTAATGCCGAATCATAAATAGGCAGGAATCAATGACCTTTGCTCCGTCTCTCACCAGGAGCAAAATATACACACTAATTCCAAGGTGGCATCTATGAATCAGTTATCAGGCTTTCTGATGATCAGCAGTCTCCAGGAAATAATGCCCCTATGCTCCTTCTTTCACCAGGAGCAAAACAGAAGCACTAATCCAAAGATGACTCCTAAGCAGCAGAATGCGGGCTCTACAATAATTGCTGATCTTGGACTAGCTGTTGCAAATTTTAAAGGTAAGATGGAAAAATAGGTTAATATCCTAAGAGCTGCAGTATGCACTAAACAGTTAGATATGAAAGAGCGGTTAATTCAGCCTTTAGCAATCTAAGAGGAGAACAACTAATTTTAAACAAGCAAGATATACTGGAATGGTGTGGGCACTTTTTATTCTGGTTCTGTGGAATAGAGTGGGATGGCCAATAAATGTAAATAGCTGAAAGGTAGTGAATTCACAAAAATGGTAATTTTGTGCTAGCTTGCAATTGCCAATGAAAGAGGACAGGAATGGAAATATGTGGCCAATTGACATAAAGGGTAGACAACTGCAAAGACAGTTGAGTTAAAAAACAAAACAGCATCAAGTTGGGAGGGTGAGAGAAAATATAATTTCTGTGTGACTCAAAAGACACAACTGTGGTCTTTCCTAGTTTAAATATGTAATAGTTTAAATATTGCATAGTAACTTTTTTGAGTAATGTCCATCTAATGAAATCCCCAACTTATTAATTTCACTTAATGTTAAACTGGACCACATCAAGTTGACTTTACCCAGTGTCAGAAGTCTCAATAACAACTTGCTCTATCTTGAGGTACTCATGCATTTGGAAAATAAATAATATCTCTATAACTATGCATACATGAGTAAGTGTAAGGAAATCACTCCCTCCATACCTAGGTTTTGTGCCTACCATTCCTTCAGGCCTGGCCGAAATTAAGGTGGTGTCTTATATTTGCAATAGGCCACATTTCATCTAAGCTCCTAGAATTTATTTTGTCATGAACAAGAGAATCTTTCTATTTACAGCTTACTACAGACAAATCCTCCATGCCCCAGATGATCATGTCAGATTCCAAGAAGTTTTAGAAGAATTTCCTATAAACAACAGCTCCATAATTCTAGGTTACCTCGGTTACCCAGCTACAGACTGGAACATCTATACTTTTAATGTACGGTAAGGCAAGAGAATTATGGATTTAATAAGCATGAATTTCCTGGATCAAATAGTAAAATCATTAGAAACACAAACATTCATCATCCGGTCCTCACAAATATTGCATCTAATGGTTCCACTTCCATAGACTCTCCTTTACCAGTTAAATTGGATAGAAAACTCATGGCATTTACTCTAAGAAACACTATATCCTCTGTAACAAATGCCCCCATATTTAAGACATTTTAGAATATGAACCTTGTACAGTTACATGATAAAATCTGTAAGTTTACCCATGGCATCACCACAAATAATCCTGGCATGTCAGTCAACTTCAGTAAAGAGTTTTATGCCCAACTAGACAAATAAATAGCTCTAACAGTCCCACCTAGAACTAAAAACAACCTCCCTGGTGACCAACTGATATAAATAAACTAATAACAAGAGGAAAAAAACGTGTACGTTGTGCAGTATGCCTAGAATTCTGAATGGGGATAGTATAATCAATATCATCAAGAAACTGAAAAAAAACTCTATAATGATCAGTAAAGCAACTTATGAATAGAGGTAGCTTCTGGAGCAAATGACAATCTGTTAGCAATATTAGAAAACTAAAATAAACACTTAACATTAATATATACTTTTTTCTTAATTGACTACCCCAGACTCCAATGATTTCACAAATATACTAGCAAGTAAGTTCAGCCCAAACTTCTTCACCAAAACCCATATTCAAACAGCACTCATCCTGGAATCTCTTCTACCTCCTGTTATTAGTACAGAACATGTACATAAGGTGTTATCAAAGACTAAAAACACTTCCTCCATAGGTCTCGACAACATAGCTGGGTGCTTAATAAACAGCATCAAACATGCAATCAAGGAACTTCTCCTTAGTTTGTTTAACCTAAGTTTAGCAACAGGCTGTGTGGTGAACTGCTGTGTTGATATGCCTTCACAATGGTAGCCTACAAGAATCCCTGGAAATTATAGACAAATCAGACTTATGAATCTGATCTGTAAAGCTATGGAGTATATTGTATCTAATCTCATTAATTATGCTATCAAGAAATTTATTAAGCTTGGCTCACAGCTAACAACTTTGTCAAAGAGAGCATGCATGCTAAATCTTGTTGACTTCTTTCACAGGGTCATCCGAGCTGTCAAAGGCTAATCTTGAAATGTACAAAGCCTTCTATACCATACTGCATGCAAAAATTGTAACAAAACTGGCTACCTTAAACCTAGATCCTTATGTGTTAAGAACGATAGCCATCTGACTGAAAGACAAAACCCACTTAGTTCATGTGGCAATTAACTCTTGAAATAGTGGTAAGGTAATTACTGAAGTCATCCAGAAGTCTGTAGTAGATCCTCTCCTGTTTACTTCTGCTTCTCTGATCACAAAACTGATAACCAGGGCCTATGACTAGCCAGATTTGTGAATGATTATAAACCGGATGTATTGCCAAACCCATTTCAGATATCTGTAGCCCTCAGAAAGAGATTTCCTTATTTAGTACCTGGTGTACAGATAATGGGTTTAAACCAAACACCAAAAAGTGTAGCATTGTTTCTTTCAATAGAAAACAGCAATTATCCACAACATATAGTATAAATAACAGTTTTTCCCTAAAAGCAAAGTTAGTCAGGGACCTGGGCACTTGGATTGATAGCTCATCCTTCTTTAATCATCACGTGACAACATTAGTCAGGGAATCCTTCTACTTAGCACAACTGATAGACAAAGGTGTTTCATCTAGATCAAAAGAAGTCATCATTCCTCTATGTTCAACACTGATTAGGCCTATTATAGATTACTTTCACTCTGATTAGGGAGACTATGATCTAAAGCTCCAACTTCTCTCTCTACCCATAATCTTCTGTAGTCCACCTCAATACTTCAGATTGACTTTGCATTGTTTACATGACAACATGACTAACAACTAATAATCATTATCATCAGCCCCCTTTTTCCCATTTTTCTACATGGGGTCAGAGTATCATGTTAACTGTCACCAACTCTCTCGATTCAGTGCCACACTCCTGCCATCTTCAACACTCATGCCTGACTGCCACAGATCTTCTTTCACGCAATCCATCCACCTCTTTGCTGGATGTCCTCACTTCCTCTTACCTTCTTTCTGTCTGTCCCAAATCTTCCTCACCAGATTGTCTTCTGCTTTTCTACATATGAGCCCAAACCACCGTAATCTGTTCTCTTTGATCTTTTCTGCAATTGGAGCTACTTTGGCTTCTGCTCTTATGTCCTCATTTCTTCATCTGTCCCACAGTGTGCCTCCTATCACCTTTCTCAGGCACTTAATTTCCATACCTCTAGCTTCTTAGGTTCATAGGTTCATAGGTAGGTACTAGGCTATTGGCCTTGGGGCCTATACAAGCCCAGCCAAAAAGGTACCCTAGCTTTTGCCACCCAAGGAAATTATTTTCCTGTGCCACTGTCAAGCAAAGCCACAGAGGTGATCCCCAGGGTGAATTTACTATTTCCCATCCAATCATCAAGATTTTTCTTGAAGAGTGCTAATGAGGAGCTTCGTTTGATATATATAGGTAGTTTATTCCAGAGTATGGGAAGTCTCTGGGACAGGAATCTATCCCTCTGACATGTTCTGTTTATTGTGGTGACAAGGTTTAGGTCCCTAGAGCATGTAGCTTGGAGGAATTGGGATTTCTTTAAGTGGAGCATGTCCAACAGCTCTGGGTTTGACGTAGCTTTGTATGTTAGGCAGAGATCACCTCTGAGTAGGTGATATGCGATGGAGTAAAGCCGGAGTTTTTTGAGACTGTCTGCATAAAGCATCTGTTTGAGGCCAGTAATCCTCTGTGTGAGGTATTTCTGTGGCCTTTCCAGTTGTTGTAGATGTCTTGTGAGGTACATACCAAAAGTGGTGTTGTACTCTATAATGGGTCTAATGAGTGATGAGTAGAGGGGAACAATGACCTCTTTTTTCTGGATGAGAAACCTTTTGTGATGAGATGTGCTACATAGAAGCATTTCCTGACTACTGTGGCGATATGATTATCAAAGGAGAGACTACTGTCCACCTGTGTCCCAAGGTCTCTTATCACGCTTTCGGTGTTAAGTATACTACTGCCTATGTTATAGTTCATGGGTACAGAGTTTTTACCAAAGGGGATGACAATGCATTTTTTGGCATTGAGCTTTAGGCCATGGCTTTGACACCAGTCATCTGTCTCAGTGAGGCCCTTTTGTAGAATGCCCACATCGTTAGGAGTTTTGATTATGGCTCCTAGTTTGCAGTCATCTGTGAACTTCATTAGCCAGAGACTTTCTATGTTAGCCTGTACTTCAGAGAAGTAGATACCAAACAGGAGAGGACCCAGGACTGAACCCTCTGGTACTCCACTTGTCACTGGTCTGAAGTCAGATTTGGAGTCTGCTACTTTTACAGTGTGGGTTCTGTCAGTGAGCCAGTTGGCAACCCATCTTGTGACATAGGGATTTATACCTAGTTTAGTGAGTTTATCTATAATTCCAGAGTGGGAGATGGTGTCAAAAGCCTTGGAAAGATCTACATCGGCTGTGTGAACCACCTTACCCTTGTCTACAGCTTTGGTGACTTCTTCAAAGAAGTCTATCAGGTTTAGGAGACATGATCTGCCTTTTACAAACTCGAACTGGGTGGGGTCCAGAGTTTGGAGATTACCAATGTCTTTGTTTTAAGTTCCATGATGATATGTTCCATGGCCTTGCAGACCAGGCTCATCAGGCTAATAGGGCTGTAGTTCCTGGGGTCCATGGTGGCTCCCCCCTTGTGTAGTGGGATAACTGTCACTGTGTGCCATTCAGCAGGCACAAAGCCTGAGGTGAGGCTATGATTGAACATGGTACTTAGGTGGGGTGCCAGTTCGTTCTGTAGTTCATGTAGAACACAGCCTGGGATGTCGTCTGGTCCCATGGATGCTGTGTTCTTGGCTAGTGTGGTTTTTACCTGTGTAGATGTGATTACAGGAACTTTGCATTCTTCCGGTATAGAGATGGGCTCTTTAAGGGGTGAGAGGGGGGTAAAGTTAGCACTGAACCTATCTGCAAAAATGTTGGCAATATCAGTTGGGTCTGTAAATTTAGTGCCATTGTGCTGTAACTCAGAGCAGATCTGAGTGCTGCCATTGGGATTCTTGACATAGCTATAGAAGGCTTTGTGGTTGTCTTTAGAATCAGTGGCGATTTTGTTTACATAACTAGCTTTGGACGATTTTATCAGGGATTGCAGCTTCTTACTGAGGCTGACCAGGGAGCTCGTCCACTCATGGGATTTTACTCTCTTTTGCAACAGTTTCTTCTTTCTGTTGTACAGTTTGTTTATGAGAGGGGACCACCAGATTGGCTTCCTTTTTTTACAGGATAGCATCTTGGTTCTGTTTGGGATAGCACGATCCATGCACTCATGTAAGTGCTTATAAAGTACAGTTGTGTAGGATTCAGTAGTCGTAACTGTATTGTCCATCTGCATGGGTGTCATGAAGTTCACCACTTCTGTCTTAAGAAGCATGAAGTTGGCTTTGGAGAAATTTTTTACCATGGTTTCCTTAATGGGGGGTGGGGCAGGATGTGGATATCTAGGGTAATTAGCTTATGGTCAGATCGGACCAATGAGGCATTGACTTTAGGTGTGGAACACCGGTCACTCATGTTGGCAATGACTAGATGTAGGATATTGTTGCCCCTGGTGGGGATGTGGATAAGTTGATCCAGGGTATTGGAGTTTATGAATTCCAGAAAGCATTGAGCAAAGGAGTTGGGACATGAGTAGTTTTCCCAGTTAATGGTGGGGTAGTTGAAATCGCCCATTATTAGGGTGTTTGGTTGAACCCTAATATTTTCCAGTACATCAAGAAAAGAGGAGTGGGAATTCTGGGGCATGGTGGATGATCTGCAGAAAGCTACAATTTGGATTGCAGTTTTGCCCAGAGTTAGTTGAATATGGATAACCTCGGCTGCATTATGCTGAGCAACTAGCCTGGAGGTGTGATATCCTTAATGAATATGGACACACCTCCGCCTTTGGTGAGCTGGTCCAGGTTACATGGCCGAAAAGTGTGGTATGAGTTATAGCCTGGTAGTGCAGGGGTGCTCTCTGGAGCCTTGAACCAGGTCTCAGTCACGGCACAGATATCGATGTTCTGCCTTTACTGCCCAGGTTTCTGTACCATACAGTAGTACTGATCGCACTACTCTCTTGCACACCTTACTTTTCAGCTTCTTTGGCATTCTTCTGTCATAGACTACACCTGATACTCTATGCCAGTTGGCTGCAGCCCCTCTGATTCTAGCTTTGACCTCTTCATTCAGACTACCCTTCTCCTGAACTCCTCCTCCTAGATACTTGAAGCTGTTTATCTGTTCCACTATATTCCCTTCTAGCTCTATTCTCAGCTCCTTCTGATTTCCCCAATTTGCTGCCATTACCACTGTCGTATCTGTGCTTAGTTTCATCCCATGTGCTTTCATATTTGCATTCCATTCTCCTACCCTCTGCTGAAGTTCTAACTCAGAGTTAGCCTGTACTGTCACATTGTCTGCATACAGCAGCTTTGTTGATCTGTTCCCTCCAGCCTGTTTGTTATTGTAGTCCATCACCAGTATGAACAGCAGTGGGCCCAGAGCTGAACCCTGGCTAACAACTAATACACATTATTCTATATGAGTAAATAACATATCCCAAGGCCATAAATCTGGTATAATAAGATCTTATAATCCTAACCCAGTCCTTCAGGATGAGGGGATAATTTGGAGGAGACTGGTGGGAGGGATGTTGAACTGGAAGAAGAATAGGCAACATGAAGCTTTCATTATGATAAGTATGTAACTTTCATACCCAGTGTTATCTATCTTCATCAGATTAAACTGTGGGACTCATTCCCAAGCATTAAATCTGCATGGATTCATGGAAGAACATTCTGGAGAATGGTGGAGCCAAAGGATGAACAGGATCTTAATTGTTCATCCAATTTGGAATGGGAAATAAAAAAATGTGTATTGTTGACAAAGTGGCTACTGTACAGATGTCATCAATGGGAAGTCTGTTAGCAAATGCTGTTGATGTAGTTACTGCTCTGGTTGAATGTGCCCTGGGTTTGTATGATAGTGGTAATCCTTTCTTTCTAAACACAAGCCCCTTGACTGATGTACATTTTAATGTCCTCCTCCTCTGCCATGGGGAAGCCTATCACTAATAGATTCTTATTAAAACAACAGCAAGCAAGATGTATATATATAAACAACAAAGACTATCAGTGAGTCCCAGCTCTACCTTCCAATAAAATTTATTTCGTTGAACAGTTCCTTCTCTAGCGCCTCGGCCAACAGCCTTTACAGAGTAAAACAGTAAAACTCATAAAACACTTGCAATATATACAAAAATCAAGTAATCAATCAATTACATAATTAAACTATCAAATCACATAGCTTGAATATATTTAAAGTCATAGTCTTAAACAAGACATTGCCAGTTACATTCTCTGTTCATTCCATGTGGATGCAAAGTCCCAAATTTCATAATCAAAATGCATTCCTTTTGTCTTAACATATTTTTTGCCTATCAACATCATTATAATATAATGGAACATGTTCCAGAACAGACACTTTTATATTCTCAATATTTCCATGGTGTACTGAGTTAAAATGCTCAGCAATAGGACTAGTAATTTTATTATTTTTAACATCTCTAATATGTTCTTTTATCCTATCTGCTAGCATTCTTTTGTTTCTCCAATATAGTATTTGTTACAATCACAGAATATGACATACACAACACCTTTGCTCATACATGTATATTTGCCTTTTGTATCAAAAATTTTGCCATTTATTTTATTCACTTCATTTACAACATGTTTACATATAGCACATTTTCCACAAGGGAATGTTCCCAAATTCTTCACAACATTTAATTCATTAGTACGAGGCTTTTTATAAATGCTGTGTATCAGAAAGTCCTGTATATTTTTCCCCTTTCTATATGATGTCATTAATTTTATATTTTTCAGTGATGTTATATCTTTTTTAATAAAATTCCAATATTCCATAATGATTTTATTACCAATCATAGAGAAGTTAGTGTACTTTGTAACAAAAAACATTCTCTCCTGTTCAGGCCCATATTTATTGCTACTTTCATAGTTATTTAGTCTAATAGTGCCCTTACTCTGTTTAAAGGCTCTATGCAAACTATTTTCTACATCATCTGGGTTATACCCTCTAGTTTTGAATATCTCGGCCACTTTATAGGCCTCCCTAAAGGCCATATCAATATCAGAATTGAGTCTTTTTATTCTCAAAAATTCCCCATAGGGGATGGCTGACAACGATGGGGATGGCAACTGTCTCCCCACATTTTCCAGCTTATTTCATCAAATTTTCTATGAATACTAGTATATATGGGAAAGCCATTATTGCCCCTAAGCGAAATATCCAAGAAGTTAACCTGATTTCCTTTTTGTATGTCACTAAATTTTATACCAAATCTGTTATTATTTAATTCATCAATGAAGTTATCTGATGTATCCCAATCCCCATGACAAATGAAAATTAGGTCATCAATAAATCTAAAATACCTTAGAACATTATTTTGAAAGAAAGGCAACCTATAAAGGTGTTCATTTTCAAATAGCCCCATAAACAGGTTAGCATAGGCTGGTGCAAACGCTGCCCCCATAGCAGTACCTGTAACTTGTCTATAAACAGTGCCATTAAATTCAAAAAATTATTTTTCAAGCAGAATTCTACCAGTTCCAGGACATAATATGTTTTAGGACTATCATTCAAAAAGAATTTTATAGCTTCCAAGCCCAAAATATGGGAAATATTGGTGTAGAGACTCTCTACATCCACCGTAATAAAGTACATATTTTCACCCCAATATATATCTTTTATTTTCCTTAGGAAATCATATGAATCTTGTATATAAGAAGGTAACAACAGAACTTTCTTTATCAATATTTCATGTAACATGGCGCAAAGATTATAAGTAAAATATCCAAAAGCTGACACAATAGGCCGACCAGGTGGTCGGTTCAGATCTTTATGAATTTTAGGTAGGCAAAAGAATTTTGCAATTTTTCTGTTCTTTACATTTATTTTTCTATTTATATCCATTTGACTTAGATAGTGTAATCTCACACCTTTCTGTAATAATTTTTCAAAATCTTTTTCTGCTTGACATAGCTGATTAATGTTAGTTTTACAATATACATTGTTGTTATCTAGATGTTGCATACACATACTATAATAATCATGAGAATTTAATATAACTAATTTTCCCCCTTTGTCTGCTTGTTTAAAGACTATATTACAGTTTTTACTCAGTTGTTGCAGCTTTTCCCATTCCAATTTTGTTAGATTATAAGTATGCTTTTTATTCATAAAGCTCTCTATTTCCTTTTCTAACATTGTATTCAGTAGAGATTCAAAACGTACTATATTAGAATTTTTACATGGAGGTAAAAATAGTTATTATCTTTAAGCATATGTGTATTTAATAAGTCATAAGCATTATTTTCATCTTCACTACCCGATGCACATGAATAAAACTTTCTTCACTTTCTGTTTCACTATCTAATGAAAGTAAAACATCACAGTTAGTATCTAACTCAGTTGCTTTATTTAATCTAAAGAAGTGTTCCTTTAAATGCATTTTTCGGCATAGTTGGAACAATTCAGTTTTAACCTCATACTTTTTGGGTAAGCATGTGGGGACAAATTTTAAACCCTTCTCTAAAACAGACATTTCTATCTTGTCTAGTTTATAACTGGACAAGTTAACAACATAATTATTATGTAAGTTATGTCCATCTACCTTTCTTATGTTGTCCATCGCCCGAGTCTCTCTGGCGTTCTGGATTGTTCCAGCCCCTTTTCCTGGTATTGGTATAATGTCCATTCGATTCTGAGTAGGTTTTATGAAATGCTTCTGGATTTGCTGCAACTGGCAGTCTAGGAAAAGTTTCTCTGTCATCTTCTTCCCATGAAGACGCTCCACTTTCACCAGACAGGAAGTTCTTACTGGCATATTTTTCTGAAGCAGGATTTCCTTTTTGAAAAGAGACACTCTTTCTCCTGTTTCTTTGATAGCTAGGAAATACAAACGCCCTCTTGTGGTCATAGTCTCTAATGTCTCTAGTTAGTTTAGATTTTTTTCTTTCTACCAGATCTTTTTCATAACTATTTAATTTGGTGTTAATGCCTGAGAGAAAATTCTCTAATGTAGAATTTGATGTAATATTTACCAGTTGTTCACAAACTTGTTTGGTTTCAACTACAAGTTTGTCTTTTTTCATATTGTCTCTTTCAATTAAAATTGACACCCATTCTAAACTGCACCGATGTGCAGCTGCTATCCATCGTTCATGAAATTTAACTTCTACTTCATTTGGATTGCAGTTTTGCCCAGAGTTAGTTGAATATGGATAACCTCGGCTGCATTATGCTGAGCAACTAGCCTGGAGGTGTGATATCCTTAATGAATATGGACACACCTCCGCCTTTGGTGAGCTGGTCCAGGTTACATGGCCGAAAAGTGTGGTATGAGTTATAGCCTGGTAGTGCAGGGGTGCTCTCTGGAGCCTTGAACCAGGTCTCAGTCACGGCACAGATATCGATGTTCTGCCTTTACTGCCCAGGTTTCTGTACCATACAGTAGTACTGATCGCACTACTCTCTTGCACACCTTACTTTTCAGCTTCTTTGGCATTCTTCTGTCATAGACTACACCTGATACTCTATGCCAGTTGGCTGCAGCCCCTCTGATTCTAGCTTTGACCTCTTCATTCAGACTACCCTTCTCCTGAACTCCTCCTCCTAGATACTTGAAGCTGTTTATCTGTTCCACTATATTCCCTTCTAGCTCTATTCTCAGCTCCTTCTGATTTCCCCAATTTGCTGCCATTACCACTGTCGTATCTGTGCTTAGTTTCATCCCATGTGCTTTCATATTTGCATTCCATTCTCCTACCCTCTGCTGAAGTTCTAACTCAGAGTTAGCCTGTACTGTCACATTGTCTGCATACAGCAGCTTTGTTGATCTGTTCCCTCCAGCCTGTTTGTTATTGTAGTCCATCACCAGTATGAACAGCAGTGGGCCCAGAGCTGAACCCTGGCTAACAACTAATACACAGTATTCTATATGAGTAAATAACATATCCCAAGGCCATAAATCTGGTATAATAAGATCTTATAATCCTAACCCAGTCCTTCAGGATGAGGGGATAATTTGGAGGAGACTGGTGGGAGGGATGTTGAACTGGAAGAAGAATAGGCAACATGAAGCTTTCATTATGATAAGTATGTAACTTTCATACCCAGTGTTATCTATCTTCATCAGATTAAACTGTGGGACTCATTCCCAAGCATTAAATCTGCATGGATTCATGGAAGAACATTCTGGAGAATGGTGGAGCCAAAGGATGAACAGGATCTTAATTGTTCATCCAATTTGGAATGGGAAATAAAAAATGTGTATTGTTGACAAAGTGGCTACTGTACAGATGTCATCAATGGGAAGTCTGTTAGCAAATGCTGTTGATGTAGTTACTGCTCTGGTTGAATGTGCCCTGGGTTTGTATGATAGTGGTAATCCTTTCTTTCTAAACACAAGCCCCTTGACTGATGTACATTTTAATGTCCTCCTCCTCTGCCATGGGGAAGCCTATCACTAATAGATTCTTGTTAGGATCCTTGTGATTTACAAAACCACATCTTCTTCACAGACTTCTGACTCCTGAAAAAGGAGCTCTGAGGAAAGGAGAATTGGGTGCCAACAGCAGAGAGAGTCTTGCCATCTTGCTGATTTCAAGCTAAAGTTTCTTTTATCTTGGGTCCAAATAATGTGGACCTATCAAAGGGGGCATTAATGAAAGATGTCTTGAAACTTTCTGTAAAGTCACAAAGACACATCAAAGCATGTCAGCGAACAGTAATGCCAATGCCTGTTGGTCTCACTGTATCATTGCTTGCACTGGAAATTAATCACATAGCCACGTTATATGATGATTGTTAGATCAATAGCTGACATTCCACCTTTTTATGGATATCTGCAGGCAGGACCACTTCAAGAGATTTGGAAATCTCCTTCTCCAAAGCCCTCTGGAACTGAGTAACATGAGCTAGGTAGTTCAGTGCCCACAAGGCAAAGGACACTAAAGCATAGGTACATTTTCCAAAATGATCTAACACCCTACTCCTTGTTGGTGGGATAGACCAAAGAGATCTCTTCTGAGAGTTCTGTTTTGGTCACTGCAGCTACCACAATTGCATTTGCAGGAGGGCCCTTGCACCAGTATTTTCTATCAACAGGTGCAGATAAAATTTTATCAGGCTTCTTAGGAATGGCTTCAACCACATCCAGGTCCTTCCATGCCCGTTGTGTCATCAGGTGAACTAAAGGGTGAATGGCGAGTACCACCCAGGATGTTTATGGGCCAGAACACACACTCTTCTGGTGATGGTTCAACAGTGGACCACCCCTTATCTGCTTCATCAACTTATGAATTTCACCAAAGATGACATCTTCAGGTGGGGACTTGGGGGATCCTTCTGCTTCATCAAAGTCTGTGTCGTCACTGAGAGATTCCGGAAATGAGTCAATGTGTTTCCTCTGGCATGTCTGTTTATGGTGTACCTGCTCTGTGGGAAGATCAGAGGCTTCTGAATCAGACAGACAACTTATTACATTAGCATCCTGGGGTCTAGATTCCAGATGTCCCTGTCTAACAGAGTGATGATGATGGAGACAGCCAGCTTAAGTGTGGATCTCAGGTGTTGTGGGTCTATGTTAAGGCAGCTTACAGTATCCCTTGGAGTAGAAAGGACCCTCTGAAATGCCTCAGAAGCTGAAGATGCTGTTGGGTCTGTGGTACTCCTTGGCTTTAAACTGGGAAGGGAACCCTCAGAACCAAAAGGTCTTGACTCTAAAGTGGACCTTGGCTCCAAGCTATCAAGCACTTAGGCACTGAGAGTTAAGCACAGCTCAGTGAGTTTCGGTGTCGACACCTCCTCCCAGTCCCTGGTGTTTTAAACACCCTTTGGGTTGTAACTCACTCAATATATCAACAAATTCAAAAAGCCACATAGATTCCTAAGTAAAACAAAACAAAGTTTGTTATTAAAAGACTTAGTTACCAGAAGAGATTGGAAGCTCTGGCCCTCTATTCTGTGTCTTGCAGACCCATGAATGATGATCAGTGCTTTTCCTACTGCACCATTAGAGATCCACTGGTCCTTGACCTCCTATATCTCAGTAAGTCAAACAGAGCAGCTAACACAAGGACCAGAGACCTGAACCTTCATCATCAGGTAAATAGAATGAGATGGAGAGACAGAATCTTCACCCAGTATCTTCCATTTCTCTGTAATAAGCAGGCAATAATGTCCAACAGTGTGTGTGTTATTGTGTAAATAATGCAAATCCAGGGGGTGTTCTGAGAACCCATTGACAGGCAGAGAATCTTAACACCCCTTGGAGGGTGGTCTTTACACAATAACACCCACCTTGGAGGAAATTATTGTGCTTACAGAATGGGCTATATGTTTTGCATTTTTTTGTTACTTTATACACATTTTTAATATTTTTGATGTAAAATAGTTCCTCCTCCCAATGTTACAAACTTGCTGTAGTATATGTAGCTGTTGTGGGAGGAGGTATTTTATATCCAAAATATTAGCTTAGGAAGTATTTAATTTCTATACACATGCACACGCACGCACACGCACGCACACACACACACACACACACACACACACACACACACACACACACACACACACACACACACATTTAAAAGCACTGTACATTTAAAACAGTCATGATTAAACACAGTTAATAATACCAGCCATTAAAAGTTTCATTCCTGTATACCTCTCACCTGTATACATTTTTGCAGAATGTCCAGATTTTTACTTCATTTTTTTTGTCTGTCCCACATAGCATTATTTTGCAGTCAAATCATTTTGGGCTTAAGTCATTATATAATGACTCACACTTGAGTTCTTCATCTCCTTCAGAATATGCAAGTTAAAACAAATCCTGTTATTCTAGTAACTTTCTGATTTTTTTAAGAGCAATATTTAAAATCCGTCCCTATTTTTGTACCTTTGTCCTCCTATTATTTTAAACTGTGTCCAAATGTATTGAGCTAAGAGGATGAGAGGTATGTAACTGTAGCCACAACTAAATCTCTCACTCTCATTCGCAATCTCACATAGACAGTGAACCCTGCGGTCACTGGTGGTCCCCAACCAAAGTAAGTTATCTTATTTTGATATTTTGAAACATGTCTGTTAAATCAACAAAAACTAGTATAGCAATCTTGTGTACTTAATACGCCAGGTAGGCAAGAACTCTTATTTAAGTAACCTTTAAAATTCAAAGGTATGTGTGTTTATAGTAACAGTGTTTTGTCAAGTAACAGGCTTCACAATTCCATTAAATATTTTACCACTGACATAGTGCCCTTGCCTTAGTTAAATTGTCCTGATGGACATTCTCTCCACTAACACTAATATCATAGCCAGTTTTAGGCAGCTGCAATACATGTGGTTGCAGGGGGTCCCTTTAATATTCTTTGACTATGTGGGGATCTTGCTGGCTGTAGAAAAATGAGAAGAAAAACAATTGTATTCATTTTCCAATTAGGTTCTTAAACCAAAACAGGGTTGTGATACAACCTTTTTTTTAGGATAAAGCTGATAATCAGTGAATGAACATGAACAAAGTATGCACTGAAGATTAGCAACCAAGAGTGACCAATTTCAGTGCTTATCTTTGATTTTAAGAAGATCTGATTCTTCCCATCTTCAGAAATACCTTTCTCATTTAGGCTGTATTCTAAATATGGGCAGAGCACCAGATAATAGAACTCTCAATTTCTTTGCTCACAAATTCTGGGCAAAGGCAAAAATATTAATGAGAATAAAGGCTCAGATTCAGGAACATGGTCTAAATATTACTCTGTATCACTTAAAAACTTAATAGAGTAATACATTTTGCATCAACGTACATTTTTGGACAATAAGAAGTATAGAACTCTGATGTCTGATTTATTGACTGTTTATAATCTTGAAAGATTTATCAGCAAATCAAACTTTTTACAAGGGACAGATCAAAATTATGAAGCAAATTCAGGGACAGTCTGTAAAATCAGACAGTGACAGGTATGCTTTACTCCTCAATGAAGTAAATAAATGTGACTTAACCCCTGCTGCTGCTTGACTACTGCTAAGCAACAGTCACTGATCTGGTGTGGCAGCACCAGTGTTGCACAATGTATTGCTATTTGCTTAAATAAGGGTAAAACTAGTAGTGCCAGTGTGTATGTGTCACAGTGTATAATAAGATATTTTCTTTCATTTACCATCACAAACAGACCTTACACACGTTAGGTGGTTATCTTGGGTGGTTTAGCAGGAACAGAATATGAGAAAGCAACTGTTTGTTACCACTGTGGCTCAGCTAATAGCACTGCCATCTCACAGTGCTTTGTACTGGTTGAGCTCTTAGCTATGTTGAGTCAGCATGCCTTTGGTGTGTGTGTGTGTGTGTGTGTGTGTGTGTGAGTGTGTGTGTGTGTGTGTGTGTGTGTGTGTGTGTGTGTGTGTGTGTGTGTGTGTGTGTGTGTGTGTGTGTGTATGCATACAGGGTTGGTCTTAGGTCAAGTGTTGTCCTAGGCAAAAGGGCTCCACAGTGCCCCCCCACACTACCTGGCTCCCCCATACTGGTCTATTCACCACCTAGTTTACTGGAAAAGCACCCCTGCTAGAGCGGCGCCCTAGGCAGCTTCCTAGTTGGCCTATGCCTAAGGCCAGCTATGCGTGCATGCTTGTGTGTGTGTGTATGTGTGTGTGTGTGTGTGTGTGTGTGTGTGTGTGTGTGTGTGTGTGTGTGTGTGACTGTGTGCGTGTGTGTGTGTGTGTGTGTGTGGAATTCCTCTTTTTTCCCTGAAGGTGACTATGCTGTACATCTGTTTGCAAAAAATATTTCTGATTTGTATCAGTGCACACACATAATAATACCGGGACACGTAGATTACTCTTCTGGGTAGCAGTAAAAAAAGGAGTTAAAAATAATTACTTTTCAAAAGTAAGGCATAAAATATTTTACAGAACAGTCAGAGACTTAGATCTTATTTATAGGAGTCTGGTGGCCCCCACTCCCCAGACTGTATAAATGGATTTTGCCATGGACTTGGTGGTGGTCAGCTGCACCCATTCTAAAGCCAGCCCTTCTCAGATAAGAGTGTGTGTGTGTGTGTGTGTGTGTGTGTGTGTGTGTGTGTGTGTGTGTGTGTGTGTGTGTGTGTGTGTGTGTGTGGCGCCTAGTGACTTCAAATCAAAGGGGGGCTGCAAGAGACACTTGCATGGGGTGGGGCCAAGTAGATAGGGGTGTGGTTAACTTCACAGGGCAGAGCTATGGTACAGTTGGATCAACACTGATTGTGCTTACCATTGTACATAAAATAACTGCTCAATCACTATTTCACATGCTAAATAGTCAACTAAATACTAGACTAAATCAATCATATTTCAAAGCTAATGAGGTGTTTAGGTTATATATCAGCACAAAACCAAAACATCTGCAAACAGGTAAAAAAAGTAGTTGGTCTTGACTGTATGAAACTATTATGAGTACACATGATGTAAACATGCATTGCACTGTATCAGGCAGTCTGCATTTTGTACAATGTCAAATGAAAAGTTGTTGTTGTCTTTCGGCTTTTACCGCTTAGGGGTCGCCACAGCGGAACTCCGGTCTGCTAATGATTGGCAGTAGATTTTCACGAACGCCGAGGTGCCAGCTCGATGTTCAACCTTCAATGAAAGCACGCCCATTTACGCATGTCTTTGGGATGCCCAGCCAATCGCAGGGAGGACATGCAGACTCCACACAGAAGGCACTCCCCGCACTACAGCCGAGAATCGAATGGGAGAACCTCTTGCTGTGAGGCAACAATGCTACCGCTGCACCACCGCGGAAGTCGATGTCAAGATTCAGAAATCCCACTGTACTATCTTAATTTATTATTCGCAGTTCCAGGTCACTCCAATGCCTAATCTGCCAATGGTTCTGACAGACATTGACACAGGCTTGTATGACTGCTGACTTTACCAAAATACACATTAATCTTGCCAAGCCAGAATTACAACAGTAAAGAGCAGGGCCAGCCAACTCAATTCATTCACAAACAGCCCCCACATCCCAAATACCGAACAAAAGTATCTGCTTTGACCCTGCCAGGATTAAATTAACATACTTGCATTGATTTCACTTAGTTCACAGAAACATTAGTCACAACTTATGTGAGTCAGCTCACCTTACACAAATGCATGTTTCATATTATTTATTTTACTTTTATTTACCCAGCTTTGTTCAACAGTCTTTAATCAAAATACACCTTTTCAGCAAATGTCCGAGTGGAAAAGCTCTTTAACATACTACAAACATTTTTAAATAGACATTTAGAATGACTCATACATTTTGAAAATTAGATCACATTCAACTGAAAGTGCACACAGCCATTACAGTCTTGCAAAGCCAGAATTACAACAGTAAACAGCAGGGCCAGTTGCTTCATTCACACATAGCCCCAGTCCCTATTGCCCACTCCATATAGAGTATCTGAGTTGATCTTGTGAGGTTAAATGATAAAAAAGGATAAAAGACAGCACTGTTATTAATATATGTATTTTGTCACATAAACAGTAGCAGGAGTTCAGAGCTTGTGGTCAATCTTACTTCACTCAAATGCATGTGACTCTTACAAAGCAAGTCAGAAGTATAACAGTAAGGCCAGTCATTTCATTCACACATACTAGGCACAGCCCCCAGCCCAATTACCTACCCACAATATCTGCTTTGAACCTACAATGTTCAAAATAATGAAAAGAAGACAATGATTACATCACTGTATTTCTTTCACAGCACATAGTCAAGAGCTCGCAAGTAATCTTACTTCAGTTCACTCACGCACTTTAGTCATGCAAGGCTAGCGATTCAACAACAAAACATTCACACAACACCCTGCAAAAAGATTGGGTTAAAAAAATACATGTCATCTACAAGTAGCCCACAAAATGCAGTGCATACCTAGTATCTGTTTGACCCCTGCTACAATATTTTTACTAGAACAAATATATCCACAGTGAAGCAGCTTCCACAGCACACTGCCTCATTATCTAATGAACTATCTAACCCTGCCAGGATATTATATTAAATAAATCCACCAATAGCCCACAAAACAAACACACAGCCACATTAGTATCAAATTAACCCTGCCAGGGTATTATATTAAACAAATCCATCAACAGCTCCCAGAGCACACTGCCTCATTAGTATCTAGGTACCCTGCCAGGATATTATATTAAATAAATCCATCAACAGCCCCCAAAACAAACACACTGCCTCATCAGTGTCTAGTTAACCCTCCCAGGATATTATATTAAATAAATCCATCAACAGCCCCCAAAACAAGCACACAGCCTCTTTAGTATCTAGTTAACCCTGCCAGGGTATTATATTAAATAAATCCATCAACAGCCCCCAAAACAAACACACAGCCTCTTTAGTATCTAGTTAACCCTGCCAGGGTATTATATTAAATAAATCCATCAACAGCCCCCAAAACAAACACACAGCCTCTTTAGTATCTAGTTAACCCTGCCAGGGTATTATATTAAATAAATCCATCAACAGCCCCCAAAACAAACACACAGCCTCTTTAGTATCTAGTTAACCCTGCCAGGGTATTACATTAAATAAATCCATCAACAGCCCGCAAAACAAACTCATCACCTCCTTAGTATCTAGTTAACCCTGCCAGGGTATTATATTAAATAAATCCATCAACAGCCCCCAAAACAAACACACAGCCTCCTTAGTGTCTGTCTGATGCTGCCAGGATATTATATTAAATAAATCCATCAACAGCCCCCAAAACAAACACACTGCCTTATTAGTATCTAGTTAACCCTGCCAGGGTATTATATTAAATAAATCCATCAACAGCCCCCAAAACAGACGCGCAGCCTCCTTAATGCCTGTCTGACCTTGCCAGGGTATTATATTAAATAAATCCATCAGCAGCCCCCAAAACAAGCACACAGCCTCATTAGCATCTAGTACACCCTGCCAGGGTATTATATTAAATAAATCCATCAACAGCCCCAAAAATAAACCCACCACCTCATTAGTATCTACTTAACCCTACCAGGTATAATATTCAATACATACGTCAAAAGCCCCCAGAACAAACACACAGCCTCCTTAGTGTCTGTCTGATGCTGCCAGGATATTATATTAAATAAATCCATCAACAGCCCCCAAAATAAACACACAGCCTCTTTAGTATCTAGTTAACCCTGCCAGGATATTATATTAAATAAATCCATCAACAGCCCCAAAACAAACACAAAGCCTCCTTAGTGTCTGTCTGACCCTACCAGGATATTATATTAAATAAATCCATCAACAGCCCCAAAACAAACACAAAGCCTCCTTAGTGTCTGTCTGACCCTATCAGGATATTATATTAAATAAATCCATCAACAGCCCCAAAACAAACACACAGCCTCCTTAGTGTCTGTCTGCCAGTGCCAGAATATTATATTAAAACAATGCATCAACTGCCCCCAAAACAAACACACTGCCTCATTAGTGTCTGTCTGACTCTACCAGGATATTATATTAAATAAATCCAGCAACAGCCCCCAAAACAAAGGCACAGCCTCATTAGTGTCTGTCTGACCCTGCCAGGATTTTATATTAAATAAATCCATCAACAGCCCCCAAAACAAACGCACAGCCTCATTAGTGTCTGTCTGACTCTACCAGGATATTATATTAAATAAATTCATCAACAGCCCCCAAAACAAACACACCGCCTCCTTAGTGTCTTGTTTACCCTTCCAGGATATTATATTAAATAAATCCATCAACAGCCCACAAAACAAACACACAGCCTCCTTAGTGTCTGTCTGACCCTGCCAGGGTATTATATTAAATAAATCCATCAACAGCCCCCAGAACAAACACACAGCCTCCTCATTGTCTGTCTTTCACTGCCAGGGTATTATATTAAATAAATCCATCAACAACCCCCAAATCAAACACACAGCCTCTTTAGTATCTAGTTAACCCTGCCAGGGTATTATATTAAATAAATCCATCAACAGTCCCCAAAACAAACACACAGCCTCCTTAGTGTCTGACCCTGTCAGGGTGTTATTTTAAATAAATCCATCAACAACCCCCAAATGAAACACACAGCCTCTTTAGTATCTAGTTAACCCTGCCAGGGTATTATATTAAATAAATCCATCAACAGTCCCCAAAACAAACACACCGCCTCCTTAGTATCTAGTAAACCCTGCCAGGATATTATATTAAATAAATTCATCAACAGCCCCCAAAACAAACACACACCTCTTTAGTGTCTAGTTAACTCTGCCTGGATATTATATTAAATAAATCCATCAACAGCCCCGAAAACAAATACACAGCCTCCTTAGTGTCTGTCTGACCCTGCCAGGGTATTATATTAAATAAATCCATCAACAGTCCCCCAAAAAAACACACCGCCTCCTTAGTATCTCGTTAACCCTGCCAGGGTATTATATTAAATAAATCCATCAACAGCCCCCCAAAAAAACACACCACCTCCTTAGTATCTTGTTAACCCTGCCAGGATATTATATTAAATAAATCCATCAACAGACCCAAAAATAAACACACAGCCTCCTTAGTGTCTGTCGTTGATGCCAGGACATTCTATTAAATAAATCCATCAACAGCCCCCAAAACAAAAACACCATCTCCTTAGTGTCTTGGTAACCCTGCCAGGATATTATATTAAATATATACATCAACAGTCACCAAAATAAACACACAGCCTCCTTAGTGTCTGTCGATGCTGCCAGGATATTATATTAAATAAATCCATCAACAGCCCCCAAAACAAACACACTGCCTCATTTGTATCTATTTAACTTTGCCAGGATATTATATTAAATAAATCCATGAACAGCCCTCAAAACAAACACACCGCCTCATTAGTGTCTGTCTGACCCTGCCTAGTTATTATATTAAATAAATCCATCAACAGCCCCCAAAAAAACACACCGCCTCCTTAGTATCTAGTTACCCCTGCCAGGATATTATATTAAATAAATCCGTCAACATCCTCCAAAATAAACACACAGCCTCCTTAGTGTCTGTCTGACCCTACCAGGATATTATATTAAATAAATCCATCAACAGTCCCCAAAACAAACACACTGCCTCATTAGTGTCTAGTTAACCCTGCCAGGATATTATATTAAATAAATCCATCAACAGCCCCCAAAAAAACACACCGCCTCCTTAGTATCTAGTTACCCCTGCCAGGATATTATATTAAATAAATCCGTCAACATCCTCCAAAACAAACACACAGCTCCTTAGTGTCTGTCTGACCCTACCAGGATATTATATTAAATAAATCCATCAACAGCCCCCAAAACAAACGCACTGCCTTATTAGTATCTAGTTAACCCTGCCAGGATATTTTATTAAATAAATCCATCAACAGCCCCCAAAACAAACACACTGCCTCATTTGTATCTATTTAACTTTGCCAGGATATTATATTAAATAAATCCATGAACAGCCCCCAAAACAAACACACTGCCTCATTAGTGTCTGTCTGACCCTGCCAGGTTATTATATTAAATAAATCCATGTACAGCCCCCAAAAAACACACCACCTCCATAGTATCTAGTTAGCCCTGCCAGGATATTATATTAAATAAATCCATCAACAGCCCCCAAAACAAACACACAGCCTCCTTAGTGTCTGTCTGACCCTGCCAGGGATATATATTAAATAAATCCATCAACAGCCCCCAAAACAAACACACAGCCTCTTTAGTATCTAGTTAACCCTGCCAGGGTATTATATTAAATAAATCCATCAACAGCCCCCAAAACAAACACACTGCCTCATTAGTATCTAGTTACCCCTGCCAGGATATTATATTAAATAAATCCATCAACAGCCTCCAGAACAAACACACAGCCTCCTTAGTCTTTGTCTGACCCTACCAGGATATTATATTAAATAAATCCATCAACAGCCCCCAAAACAAACACACTGCCTTATTAGTATCTAGTTAACCCTGCCAGGATATTTTATTAAATAAATCCATCAACAGCCCCCAAAACAAACACACAGCCTCCTTAGTATCTAGTTACCCCTGCCAGGATATTATATTAAATAAATCCATCAACAGCCCCCAAAACAAACACACAGTCTCTTTAGTATCTAGTTAACCCTGCCAGGGTATTATATTAAATAAATCCATCAACAGTCCCCAAAACAAACACACGGCCTCCTTAGTGTCTTGTTAACCCTGCCAGGATATTATATTTAATAAACCCATCAACAGCCCTCAAAACAAACACACAGCCTCCTTAGTGTCTGTCTGACCCTGCCTGGATATTATATTAAATAAATTCATCAACAGCCCCCAGAACACATTGCTTCTTTAGTATCTGGTTGACCCTGCCAGGGTATTATATTTAAAAAATTATCAACAGCCCCCAAAACACACTGCCTCTTTAGTATCTGGTTAACTCTGCCTGGATATTATATTACAAAAAATATCAACAAATAGTCCCCAAATATACACTGCCTCCTTAGCATCTGTCACTCACACCTTGCCAGATATTTTATTAAAAAAAAATCATCAACAGCCCCTAAAACACACAGCCTCCTTAGTATCTAGTTAACCGTGCCAGGATATTAATATTTAAAAAGTATCCATCAACATCCCCAACCACAAACACACTGCCAACCTACTAGTATCTGGTTAACTACTACCAGGAAAACATGCATAAAATCAAGTATATCTGGTTGACTCTGCCATGATAAAAATACATAATTTTCATCTGACTGACTAATAATAATTATTATCAAGTCAGTCAGTTCATAATTAAGTGTAAGCATTGTTTTTTCTCACATCATCCAAAAAAAGTATCTCACTCATAGTCCAATGACTGCACAGTGCACTTAAAGCACAGGAGTGGAACTTCAGTGGTTTCCTTTCTTTATGCACTTACCTCAGCAGCCATGTCATTTACACAGATTACATGACAGACTACTGGCCCTAACAGTCCGTTTTCCAATAGTATTCCTGCAGTTAAAACTGCAATGACTTCTGGGCATCTTCTTTGATGCCCGCCTACTTTTTAATCCAGACTGCTTTAGGACAGTAAACCAGAATGCAGTATACCAGAATGGTAAGAATTTTTGTTATCATTGTAATAATGCATACTATAAACCACAAGACAATATCTTTAAAGAAGCCAAATGCCATATGTCAGAAAGAATATCATAGAAAAATGCACTCTCGATTTAAGAATAAAAATAAAGTAAAATTTGTTTTAAAAATAAATCAAAATATGTTTTAATGAAGAAACAGCATTGTCAGTGTTTTTTTTACTGGTACAGAAAAAAAGAAATGGAAATTGATGCAAAGACAGCAGTGTCAGTATGAAAAGTTAAGAACTTGATATGAGGCAGCAGTGTCAATTGTATCACATAACATGTTCACAAAGTAATAACTACAAGCTAGCACAGTTAAAGGTAAAGCTTATATCCTCCTTCTCACTAAGCTGCTGCTATAATTTCCTCCTTCCTTTTCAGATGAAGTGCTGCCGCTCACCTCTTTCAGTTTTCTAATCCAACACCACAACCAGGTCAAACAAGTGCACTGCTCTGCTCCAAACCAAAGTAATGCTGCTGACTGTTTCTCACTCTCTTTTTCCCAGCAAGCAAAGTGCAAGAAGAGAGCAAGAACCAATCAGTAGCCATCCACATCACTTACATGACTGCAAACCTGGCCGTCTGATACCCTTCCACTTTACTGCGGTTACAAACTGCATAGACTTCTGGGTATCTGTACACTGATGCCTTCCCTTCTTAATCTGGACTGCTTTTTCAGCAGTCTGGATTTACAGAAACTAGTTTTTTTTTTTTTTTTTTTTAAACCCAGAACTCACACAGAATACGCAGTTCGAGTTCCAGGACTTTAACAGCGAGTCAGTCAGACTCTTAGCTAAGCAGCCAGTATAGTATACTAAATATTTTATTTTTTAAAATGTTGTTCTTTCTTTTTCTTTCTTTTCACAGCTGGGGGGGGGGGGGGACTGTAGCCCTGCAGTCCTATGGCATGAGCTGCCCCTGTGTGTGTGTGTGTGTGTGTGTGTGTGTGTGTGTGTGTGTGTGTGTGTGTGTGTGTGTGTGTGTGTGTGTATAAAGGTCGCTGTAGGTTGTGTTTGGTGACGTCCACCAGACGAAAGTGTTTACCATTTGTATTATTTGGAATAAAACTTTTGGATTGAATCTGTGGATTCCAGCCAGCATGATTTCAGTTTCTTGGTTCTGCTGTTTTTATCAGTTTGTTGGTCTTTGCTGTAGGTTGTGTTGGATGAGGGGCTCTGGGGATTATGTGGTCAGTACTTCTTTAGTTTTTATCACAGTCAACTCTGTGAGCCATGCACAGAAGATAATTACAGCTTGTGTTTGGGATGGGGACAGTGTGGCCTTTGTTTGTTTTAATTTTCTCATAGGCTTCAGGGATGTAAAAAAGTTACTATAAGTTGTGTAGGAACAGTGTACTGTGTAGAAGCAATGAAGTGGAATTAATTACTATAGTCATTATTTTTTTCACTTTCCTCACAATCACACATCAGGCACATATACAGGTGACTGCCTCTGGGGGGGTAGGGAAGAGACGTGCTAAGTATATTATGACATCAGTCACTTTAAATATATGATGTGGCCATTTGAACATCTGCTTTCATTCCAATCTAACACCAGAGGGATGCATACCTCCCAACTCTCTAGATTTTCACAGAATGTCCACATTTTTGCCTCATATTTTTGGTCTGTTCCTCTTAAAAGTTTGGTTTTCTGGCAAATTATTGGCAGATTATTCAGGACTGAAATTTGAATTTCAGACTTCATACACTTCAGAAAATGTAGCCTAATGCAAAACTGTTTTTCTTTAAACTTTCTAAGTTTATAAGAGCAGTATTTAAACATTCTCCCTATGTTTAGGCCTTTTCCCCAATTATATACAGTGTAGCTTTGTTCAGATTTCTTGCTCTAAGAGGTTGAGAAGTATGGAGAGATGCACAGGCAGTGGCTGTCTTTTTTTTGGGGGGGGGGGTTAGGGAGGCAGGCAGTATTCCCAGATAGGGTTTCTGCATCCTTACAACCACAGGCAGTGGCTGTCTTTTTTTTGGGGGGGGGGGTTAGGGAGGCAGGCAGTATTCCCAGATAGCTACTATTTTGTCAGCTTTGAACATTAAGCTTGGGGGACAACTTATGTCTTCCTTGAAAGAAAAAAAAAATCAGAATGAAATTCTTTTTTTTCCTCGTGATTTTTTCTTCAGACCATCACTGGATTAAAGGATTTGGAAATCCTCTAAAATGCATCCTGGAGATCTATAAGCCTATGGCTTCTGGAGGACAAAACTTAATGAAGTAATTTCCTAAGTGATTATTACTGTGATGCCTTGGTCAGGAAAGTTGTGCTGAAATGATGCAAGGAAAACTAAAGTTGAACAGCAACAGTGAATTTCTTTCCTTAATCATATTTTTGTTCAAACCATCATTGGGTGAAAAGAAAAAGAAAAAAAAACTTAAAAATGCACATCAGAGCATATAGAAAGTCATGTCCTCTTACAAGGAAGAGAAAAGTAAAAACAGGGAAGCACTGGAGGATATGTGTGTGTGTGTGTGTGTGTGTGTGTGTGTATGTGTGTGTGTGTGTGTGTGTGTGTGTGTGTGTGTGTGTGTGTATGTGTGTGCGGAGTGGAGTGAAACTGTAGGCAATGCTAAGGGCACCATTTCACCCCTGTACATAGTTGTAACTAAATGTCAGTAACTGAATGGCCCTTTGTGAGATGGGCCAACACAGTGTGGTACACAAACCAGTCATACTATAAGTGATTTGTTACTACAAGTCGCTGTGCTTAATACTCTTAAAACTTTGCAGAACAAACTAAATGGTAATTTAGGAGGGGTAGTAGTGACAGGGTGATATTTAGACTGGAAGTGACTGGAGGGGGCCCCAACTTGATATTTGATGGGGGCGCCCAAAGTGCTAACAGCCCTGTGCTTTCATGCACATAATCACACATACAGTCACACACGCAGATAGAAACACACACACACACACACACACACACACACAAACACACGCACACACGCACACACACACGCACACACACACATGCACACACGCACACACGCACACACACACACACACACACACACACACACACACACACACACTCAGATATACACTTTTCTATTTTTTTTGCATTATCTACTTATTTTAATGTTATGGTCAAAAACAGCAAAAGCACTGCTCACCAAGTGTAAAATAATGGTGGATGTTAGCTTTCTTACAATCCGACCTCCATGGCAGCATAAGCTTAATATACTTTCGTGAAGTGGCAGACTCTTTTTTTAGCGGGCACTACCTGTACGTGAACACCCCATTCTCTAAGCTTCATTAGCAGGCTAAGCAATTTAATCCAATATGCTTATTTAATCTAGGTGTGGATGATATGAATGAGCAATCTCATATTTATCCCAAGACTAGCTGTCATCTCCCTCCTTGAGTAAAGAGGCAGAGCCTCAAGATGGCATTGGCAATATGCAGATGGTTATTAAACTAAAAAAAATCTGAAGCTCCTAGGAATCCTGTGAATTATAGAATATCAGAATGTACAAGGTATCTGACATTGAGGCCAATTATGTCTTGCCAATACCCACCCTTATACCTTACCACCTTTTTCAAGGAACAATGGGTCAGTCATGCAGGAGGTGAATTTATAAATACCTACCCATTGTCTAATTCCTTCTTAAGGGAACATTACGTGTCATTGTACTTGATCTGGATAAGAAGTTTGTTCCAAAGAAGTGGTACTATTTGCATGAAAAATCTGTCTCTCCACCAAAGCTTTGTTTATTTTCTGAAGCAGATTCAGTTTTCTATATATAGTGTTCACTGGACTGTTTGATTTGTGGAGAAATAAGAGTTCTTGGGCTGATGGATCACTAATTCTCCAGAAGAGAAAACACAGATAATCACTAAGAAGCCCATAGAACACTGAACACAAGGACAAGGCCTTCAGCCTCTCTGGTTAGCTCAGGTCTTTAAGGCTCGTGACCTTTTTTGTCAGAAACATTTTGATCTTTACAACTGCTTGAGATGTTTAGTCACATACATTCAGAAGGGGACATTCTATTCCAGGATGGGCCTCATCAGTGCAGAGTATAGAGGGTTATGGAATTCTTTGGATCCAGGGGGAAAACCCTATGTGATCAAATATGCCAGACAGAGAAGGTTTTCTGTCAGCTGTTACAACATGATGATACATTCTCTACCCATGTTCCAAGGTCTCCCAGTACATTCTCATTTTGAAATGGAGTGTTTTCTGTTCTATAATCCAGGTGGAGGGTCACTTTTTACTAAATGCAATGATACTGGATTTTTTTTTAGCATTTATTTTCAGCCTGTTTTCACTGCAACTATTAACTTTTATAAGTTCACTTTGTTGCTTCTGTGTATTGAAAGGAGATTTGTGTATGACACCCAGTTTATATTATCTGCAAACTTGGCTAACCAGACTTCTCCATTTTTGATCTGGAGATCAGAGAAGTGTATATAGAATGACAGAGGTATAGCATGGATGAATGTGGTAACCCACATGTTATCTTCTTGCTCCCCAAGTACATGCCTGCCATCTTCACAGTGTGGGTTTTGTCCCCAAGCCAATTAGCTATCTCTCTAACTATACAAGGATTGATTTGGAGCACATTTAGCTTGTTGATAATGTTAGCGTGTAGTGTGGTATCAAATGCCTTGGTAAGGTCAAGGTATGTTGTGTGGAGAGCGTGACCACTGTCCAAAGCATGCATTATCCTCTCAAAAAAAATCACCAGATTAATTATCCAGGGTCTACTTTTAACAAAGCAAAACTACCAAGGCTCAAGTCTTTTAAGATGTTTTTTGATTATAGTTTATGGGTCTATTATGACCCTTTCCACGGCCTTGCAGATGAGGCTTGTCAAGCTGATATGTCTATAATTGCTAGGGTCCATGGTGGGGCATGGCATCACTACTGCTGTGCTCCAAGCCATGGAAATAAAACTGGTAAATAAGCTCAGGATGAATAGTTATAGGAGTGGGTGGGTTCACCAGCGCATGCTTATGTTGTTAAGCAGACACCCTAGTATGATATCAGGTCCCATACAGGTTACATATTTTGTTTTGGAGAGTACTTTTAACAAGTGTTCATTTCAGATGATAAGGAGTTTGAGAACATTAGGCATATGTAGGTTTTGTATACTCATCTCTTGCGTGAAATTTGCACTGAATTTATTTGTAAATATTTTTGTGGAATCCACTGGGTAAGTGTAGGTAGTGCCATTATGAATAGGTTCACAGTGCTATTTATATGTTATTTTGCAACTTCCTGATGTAAGTAAGATGGATTTGTAATAATCCTTAGCTTCTAATGCTAGCCTAATGTGTGAGTCTTTAGTTTTGCTTTAAAATCTAAACAGTTTTCCTATGTTTGTATTTTCATGCATGTGGTGAGCCAGACTGTTTTGTTCTTATCCTTCCTACTTTGCTTTGGTAGAGACTGCTGAGTGCTTTCACCTCAAACTCACCCAAGAACAGAGCTGTGAGGATAAGCACAGACTCTATATGTAAGAGTTGTACAGACCAACTGCTTTGGGTATCACTTCTGGATCACAGTATCCTCTAGATAGAAGAACACAGATCACAGTCTGTGCACAATATCAGGGATAGCCCTTCAACAGTGCAAAAATATGTCTAGGTGATTTGGATGCTTGGACTAATTTCAGCAAAAACTGGCATGGGTATTTGCAAGTAACAAATGGGTTAAGGGCCCTGCCTGCTCTCACCTACATCATGGACCCATACCAATGGTGGGAAGGCTTTATGTGCCCCTAATGGTCAGTGTATGCCAGTCATAAATCCAAGCAGCCCTTGGTCAATAAGTTACTGGATGACCTGTGTGTAATTGCCAGCTTGGGTTACTTGGGATAGCTCTGTTGAGCAAAAGCTGGATGTTAAACCTGACAACCTGCCAAGAATGAATTAAAGGTTGCCACACTCAATATAGGTTCATTAACAAGATGCAGCTTAGAAGTGGATGACATGATGGTAAGGAGGAGACTGGCCATTCTGTGTATCCAGGAAACAAAATGGATGGGTAGTATAACAAAACAATTTGGTTTGGGATCCAGAGTATACTACTTGGGGGAGGACAAACTAGAAATGACATGGGAACTGCTGAAAAGTGAGAGACTTCAAAAGATAATGACACAGCTCATCATAATTAGTGACAGATTCATGACATTTGGACTCCAGTGTAAGAAGAGGGCATTATTCATAATATTAGGCTATATCCCATCTGAGGGTTGTGACTACAAGCAGAAGTTGCAGGACCTACTAGATAAAGCAGGACAACATGCATTAGTGAGATAATAGGGTACATGAATGCACATATCAGGACAGACAGAAACAGGATATGAGGATTGTTTTAAGTCTATATGAGTGGGTCAACAAGAATAAAGGAGGCAATGTCATTCTAGAATTATGTCAAGCAAATAGCATGATGGTAGCCAACACATGGCTCAACAAGAGAGACAGTCACAAGGTCACATACAAGAGAGGCCGACATGCGACTCACGTAGACTTCCTCCTAATTAGGAAATGGCATTGGGGTAGAATCTGTGATTGCAAAGTCATTCCTAGTGAAACAGCTGGCAGACAGCTTAAACCTCTGATTGTCACAATCAGCTTCCAACAGTGGTCAAAGAAAATTCTAAGGTCAACAGAGGGTTGGCTGAAGAACCAGAAGCTGACTGGAGGAAAAGTACAAGAGTTCAAGGAATTACTCAGTGCTCTAGTGCGTCAGGAAGAATAGGAAATAGGATGACTGTAGAATAGACATGTGGCCAAGCCAAATATGGAAATAAAGTACACAAGGTAAGCTGGTGATGGAATGTAGACGTCCAGAAGTCCATGAAAAGAAAGGAAAAACTGGGAGATATGAAGGACAGACAGACTAAGAAGGAATACCAGTTGGATAACAAAGAGACTAATAGAACAGTTGCAATGGCAAAGAGCAAGATATTAGAGATATTCTACAATCTTCTGGAAAGGGGGTCAGCAAATGACATAAACTCTATCAGGTACCAAGACAAAGACAGAACTATACAAAAGATAATCATCAGATACTCTTCATCAGATACTCTTAATGACAGATGCCAGCAACAACTTGCTCATCGAGCCACAGGACATTAAAGCTAGATGAATGGAGTACTTCCAGCCGCTTCTGAATAAGAAAACACCAGAGAAGTTGAAAGACATAGCCTACAACAAAAGAAAATGAGGTGCTCTCCCTAAAAGAAGTAAAAACAGCACTAAGGAAAATGAAACATGGAAAGCAGCAGGCTCAGGTGACGTCATGGAAGATATGATCAAGGTGGTGGGTCAGTTAGGGAAGAAATGGCTCCAGTGAGTACTCATAGTGATAGGAGAGAAAGGTGCATCCCAAATCATTGAAGAATAAGCATGCTAGTGCCAGTGTAAAAGAAGAAAGGAGACATTCACATCTGTTGGCAGTATACAGGTATAAAACTCCTATCACACTGTGTGAAAGTTCTGGAGAGAGTGACTGATACATTAAATTAATAAAAGTAGTAGAAAGTAAGTTGAGAGATGATCAGCTGGATTCAGATCAGGATGCAGCACAATCAACCAATGTTTGCAGTGAGTCAGGCAGTTTAGAATATGCTAGAAATGAAGAAGGAGCCATTCGGGCATTCTCAGACTTGGAGAAAGCATATGACAAGGTCCAAGAAAGCTGATTTGGTCAGACCTATGTTGATAGAATTAGTGCAGGTTATATACAAGGACCCAATGACAGAAGTAGAAACGGTGCTCAGACTCTTAGAGGGGATTCCATTGTGAGTGGGTGTGCATCAGGGCTCAGCTCTGAGTGCAATGCTGTTCATACTGGAGATGGACTACATAAGCAAACAGGTCAGAGGGGAAAGATCAACAAAGTTACTGTATGTAGATGATGTGGCATTACAGGAAAACTCTCAGCAAGAACTTCAGCAAATTAGAAGGGAATGGAATTCAAAACTGAAGACACACAGGATAAAACTAAGAACAGATATGACAGCTGTAATGGTAGTAAACAGGGGAATTCAGAAGAAGCATAAAAATGAATCAGCAGAGAAAACAGTGGAACAGGTTAACAGCTTCAAGTATCTGGGCGGAGTGGTTGAGGAGAAGTGAAGTCTACACAAGGAGATCAAAGACTGAATCAGAGATACTGTAGACAGCTAGTACAGAGTGTCAGGGTTAGAGTGTGACAGAAGAACACTAAAAGCTGAAAAGTAAAGTGTACAAAACAGTGGTGTGCCAATACCACTGTATGGTTCATAAACCTGGGTAGTGAAAACAGAGCAGTTGGGAAAGCTAGAGAAAATGGAGATGAAGTGTCTGAGACTGGTGATAGTACACACATTGTGACACACATGAAGAAATGATGACATCAGAGTGGAAGCCTAAATAGTTACAATTGTAGAGAAGGTCAAATATAACATATGACAGTGGTTCATGTACATGTACAGGAAAGCAGAAAACAACCTTATGAAGGAGATTTGGAGCAGACAAGAAGGATGGAAAATAAATGAGGTAGTCAGCAAAGAGATGGCTGGATTATGTCAGAGAAGATGTGAAACAGCCAAGAATGACTGTCTTAAGAAAGTAGGCGAGCAGCATTGAACCATGACAGATGATGATAGCTGATAAAACACCCTAATCATATGCAGAAGGTGGGAGAAAGGGGTTGATGGTGATGATGAGGGACTGAGCGGTTCATCTGTTTTCTAGATGAGTGTAGGATATATTTGCGTACCTATTTGCCATGTTAACATTTTGGGGTTACAGTTATACTTGCACTTTGAGACTTCAGTGCAAAATTTAGGAAGTTTGTTTCTTTGAAGTGATTGAATACTGTGATATTTGCATTTTCTGTGTTACAGATTTTGAAAGGGAAGATTACCAGTCTGTGGTTGGCCATGACTGTGAAAGGGCATACCAGTGGGACAGTACAAGTAGATGACATATTTGCTATGACCAAGGTAAGAATAGTTTGTCCACTAGGGGCCCTTTGATTATTTGATCCAGGCAATTCTTGTTTATGAAATCAAGGAAGTTTTGGGCATAGCCCACATTTGAGGTATAGGTCACCTAGTTTATTGATGAGCAGTCAAGGAGAATGATGGAATTCTTTTTCTATATGAAGTTTATCCAGTGCATTTAAGACATAGATATGGTTTTCTTGGGGGGAGGGAGCATCATCAAGGGGCTCCTATGAAATGTTATGATCAGATACTTGGTTTTACACAGAGTAAATTGGATCTCAGGAAGTTAATTTGTTGTTCTCAGGAAATCTGCCTTGAGGTAATGTGTTCATTAACAAATAATGATACTCCACCACAGTTTCCAGTAGATCTAAAGACATGGTAGTAAGAAGACACTAGTGTCGAGTGGATAATTTCTGCACTTTTGAAGCGGTTTCTGTAAAAATGCACACATGGATGTACTTCAAATTCAGAAGGTCATCATGGTCAAGCAATTTGTTATTGAGACACCTAGCATCGAGCAGTGCCACACTGATATTGTCCAGTACTTTATTTGTATTGTTTTCCTGAACTGAAGACCCATTAGCTGGGCACTGCCTAAAACTGCACAATGGAAATAACAAAGGCTTAACCCAGTATGCAGAAGCCATGGAGTGAGAGGTACAAGCCATCATTGGAAAGCAAGTAAGGATGTGCAGCAGTTCACCCCATGATGACACATATGAGATAACCATTGAATGATACCCTTTATTCAGCCAATTGTTAAACTCAAACATATTTTCCTTCTATTGTGCTCAATATCAGAACCTTTCCTGCATTTGTGACAGGCAGGGAGAACTTAGAAATGTCTTTCTGCATATCTGTTTGGGTTTTTGTGCCACATCATTTAAATTCACATGGACAACCACTATGCCATAGTCATACTTGTTCATCTTGAGGGTCTTGAAGGCCTTGAGACATTTGAGATCTTAGCAGCTGAAATAAAAACAAACCATCACCCTGTTTCTTCATTCCCTTGAGAGTAGAGTCCATGTCTTATCCTGTGGATTCACCAACTACCAGTACATCTTTATGAGAACAGAGTATGAGCTACTTGGTTTGGGCAAGTTTTTTCCTTGTGACTTTCAGCTAATGGATGCAGTAATATGTGTTGTGTTTTTTTTTTAATTTCTGCTGAGACACAGTCTTCTTAGACCTTGGAGAATTAGGCAATGACTTTTCAGAGCCATAATATATAACAATTTTTGCATGTATTTGTGTGTAGTAGTGTAGAGTATCTTGTGAGAGTTATGCCTCAATTTCAGTTAAATATTTATATCTCTCACTGGTAGTTTTTGATGAGGTAAGTAGTAGTTCATTTTCTGTGAGCATCAGGAAGTTGTTACACTGCCTGAGTATACCAAGTGTTATGAGGCTGTCAACAAAGACAAAACAAGTTGACTGAACTTCCATTTAGTCCAAGAGTACAGAAAATTGGGGCTATACAACTAATTTGTACTGTATTCGGTTTTCTGGATGCCTGTTTTTTAAATGCTTCTTTCCTTGATTAGTGTTGTAAGTGCAGTACAGAATATTATAGCAATAACCCACGCCTGGGTGTGGGTAATGCTGAATTTACCCACGGTTGGTGTGGTTTGGTCACAAGGGCGAAGCCCGAGTGGCCAAACAAAGACAACCGTGGGTAAATCCAGCATTACCCACACCCAGAAGTGGGTTATTGCTATTATACAATGACATTATTTAAGAAAAAAAATAATTACTTTTCTTAAATAATAGCATTGTATAATCCCTCCTTGCTGCCCTTCCGCAGCTGTCTGGTATTCCGCGGCAGTTCTGATGTACTGCGCATGCGTATGCCTACACAGTACATCAGAGATATGGGCAAAAGCAACGGAGAAAGCAAGATCTCCATTGCTTTTTACAAACTGTTTCGTTATGTTAAATGGGTTTAACATAGCGAGACAGCTTTAAAAAAAGCAACAGAGAATCTCCGTTGCTTTTTTTAAAGCTGTCTCGCTATGTTAAACCCATTTAACATAGAGAGACAGTTTTGAAAAAAAGCAACGGAGCAACCAAGATCTCCGCTGATTTTTACACACTGTCTCACTATGTTAAAGGAGTTTAAGATAGCAAGACAGTGTGAAGCAACGGAGATCTTGCGTTCTCCGTTGCTGTACAAAAAGAGTTATAGTAATGGAAAAAGTCTGGGTGACCGGACCTTTTTCCATTACTATAACTCTGATTTACAACGTGCTCGCTGACCAATCAGCGTGCACGTTTTTGAATATTAACGGGGGGGGGGGCATTGTATAATATATATTAGTTTGTATTAAATATGTTAATGATAGCTAACTATTGGAGGTAATCTACTAAGGTAGAAACAGCTTACAGTAACTTAACTTGCTACTAAATGAGAAGTTAGCTCCTTTAGCTCAGCCTGCTAATTGGTATGGCTCTGACTCATCCTGCTAGAGGAAAACTTTAATTGAAGTACCTACGTGTATCAAGAGCAAGTTTGCATAGCACTACATGGAATGCAGCTCAATGCAATATAACTGAACTAGGAATTTAAACACATCAATGAAAAATCAGCTTTTGATTCCAACCAGTAAAGCCAGCTTCTTAGAAACCGCAGCAGCTTATTATTTCCTACAGAATAGCCATCGCTATCTCTCAGATGGACCATGCACTTTACTGAAAAACCTTGCTGTGATAGTCACTAAGTTACAAGTAATAAAAATGGAAGAAAAGCAGCAAATATAGCATAAGAAAACAATACAGTAGTACATGAATTCAGTCAGGTGACTGTACAAAACAGCACTAGTTTTCAACAATGACAAAAAATAAAATGAGCAAAGCTTGTTTAAATGCTATGAAAAAAATGGTAGAAAAGTTAAAATTGGGGTAAGCGATACATTCAGAACAGAGAGACAGTACAGTAATGAGTGAATGAGTTCAGTTAAGCAACACCACAAGCACTTCAATTTACAGGAAAGTAAAAAAAAAATAAAATGAGCAATCCACACATCACAATAACTGCATAAGAAATAAAATACCTTTTTGATTTTGGGCTTTAATAAAAGGTCAAAATGCTACCTATACTTTTTTTCTAGCATGTGCTCTCAGTCGTCTGAAGTCTTGTAACTTGTACACTAAACAAAACTCAGCCTGTGCAGTATAGTTGAGCTGGGAATTTAAACGAGCCAAAGAAAACAAAAAGTTTTTAGTTGCAGCCAGTAATACTAGATTCCTAGAAATAGAAGCACTCCCCCACAGAATAATCAGAAATATCTCTCAAACTCTGTGTTACAGAAACTAAGTAATAAATAGTAAAAATGGAAGAATACAGCAGATTTAGCACAGGTAAAGAACACAAGAATTAATTCAGTCAGGCTACTTCATTTTCTAGCAAATGAAATGAAATGAACAAAACTTTTATAAGGCTACTAAAATTGCAGAGATGGTAAAAAAGTAGACAAAACAGTAAATTTAGCATGGGGAAACCACTCAATAATTAAATAAATTAGTTAGTGACTGTAAAAGCACAACACTTCAGTTTCTTGCAAGAAATGCATTCTTTATCTGTTAGAAAACCAGAAGGACACAACCCCAGAAGCCAGTGTCATAAAGAAGAACCATAGGCATTTGATGGCAGTAAAGTATCAAAAAACAGGGCAGTATCTTTAAATAATAGCTAGCAGCTTGTCTGAGGCAAGCTCATGGTATGACAGATGTATCTGGCACTGGCAATGTGGTTTGAACAGATAAAGGAAGAAGATCAATGCTGGAAAGGGAGAACAGCATGCAGTATATGAATGTGAAAGTTATGAATACAAACATGGAGAAGACATAAGGCATAAGCACAAGTCTGATGTACGGTATGACACCAGGGATGGTTGTGGATCACTCACTATCAGACCAATCATTATTACCCTTCAGACACCATTTTCACTCATGCATGTACATTGTGCTTCATTATTAATCCATGTGCATAGTGTGGTATGGATCTCATTGCACAGTCGTTCTCTGAAAAATAACATTGCATTAAATGTGTGATACAACGACATTTACCAAGAATTGCCTTACTGGCATAATATTCACACTACCTGCATCAGAAATGCATGATGGGAACATCTGCCTCACTTGGCATGCTCATATAACTACAAAAATTCATTACACAGAATACACTGAAGACATTACTCCAGAAAGGAAAGACCATGCTACAGTTGCTTTAGTAAGCGCATAAGATTCAAAGCCATATAGAGACAAAGTAAGGGTTACATTACCGCTGCTGCTGGAAGACTACTACACCTCAACCTACTGACAGGGGATAGGTACCCAGAAAGGTTTATGATGGAGATGATGGAGCTCTGCAATACATTACCACATTACTTTACAGACTACAGAATTGTATAACATATGATAGGTAACGGAACATAGTCCGTATGCAACTGTGGGAACAATAGCTTAAAAGAGAAATTTATTTTGTGGTGGGACTCCATAACCACTTGCAGACATTTTTATGAAGAGCACAGGATTTGTTGCAGTGATAGATGTTTGGGACTGACTCTGGAATATAACCAGCAGTGGCCTTTCTTGATAGTCATGTGGTGGTGTGAGGTACATTAAGATCTCTATCTTGCAGCACAGATAAAGACGACTGTACTGCCAAGGGCACTGTGCATTTGTATCATATATGGAGCATACTGGGCAATGTATAGTGGGAACCAGAGCAGAGGATAATTGATACCAGGCTAGTGGAAGTATGAGAACCACATGACGGCAGTGGCTAATCTGCAAAGGTATATTAAAGGCTGCTGACATGCTGCATGGCATTACATGCTTTTTTCACAGCTCTACTTGGGTGCTATGAGAACCTGTCCTGTGATAGTGTGGCATGGTAGGGGCTGTATCTAAGGATGACAAGGATAAAGAGTGTGGCCCAATGCAGCAGGTGCTACATTCAGCACGTCTGCTCATGGACCATAGCTCAATGTCTACATTTACAGTCTGTTACATGGTGCCAAAGGAAAGAAAGCACCAAGAGAAGTTGTTCTCACAGACAGAGACTGGAGTGCTATTTCAGGCCCTCCATGAGCAAGGACATCTGAGTAGCAGAAACAGATAAAAACAGAGAGCCTTTTATGTCTGTGTATGGTGTGAGCTGATGCCAGATATTAATATTGTTAGTGGCCAAAACAGGCAAGTCAATCAGATCCAACAAGGGGTCATTGATATGATCATACATGCACAGCAGAAAGCCTAGCCATTGCATAGGATACAATGGCAATGAGCAGGGGTTCACCATCACAGACCACTCTGACTACCAGGAAGGAGTTCTTATTGTCCCTCTTTGGGGAGACAGAACAGACACTGATACCTGCCAGAGGCCTTGATTTGTGAGCTGAAATGAATGCACTTTCCCCTGTATCTATTTGTGATTTACTAAACTGGCATTACTCTGTATCATTTATACAATTTAGAGGTTTGCATATGCACATAAATGAAAGCAAGTGACACAAACGATAAATCCACAGCAACCAGTTTATTAGTTTAAGCGCTTTCGTCAGCTTAAGCCTCAGACTTCATCAGAAACACCATTAAAAACCTTTACATGCTTATATATCTTACACAATATCACATGGTCACATAAACACTCCCCTTCATTAATTGATTAATTAAGTTAATTTAACATTACGAGAATAACGAATAATAATGATAAATTGTATAAACCTCAATACCAATGAAACAACATTCTGCTGACATCAAAGTCTAGGAAATGAATATAAAATTATATATATATATATATATATATATATATATATATTATATATATATATATATATATATATATATATATATATATATATATATATTATATATATATATATATATATATATATATATATATATATATTTATTTATATATATATATATATATATATATATATATATATATATATATGTCGGTATGTAACCTAAAAAAGTTTAAATAAATAAGCATATGAATACATTTGTATATAAATATAAATATGATGAATTAACAAATGTAACTGAAATTATGCATAACAACATAAAGGTTTTTTATAAAACAAACTTGTGCACATATTCATAAATTAATGCATTCCTACATATATTACATGTGCCTAATTAAAACTCTAAACAACTCATCTTAAAACAAAATAAACTGTTAATCATTCAAAAAATTCACATATGCAGATGCATATGTGTGTGTATATATGTGCGTGTGTGTGTGTGTGTGTGTGTGTGTGTGTGTGTGTGTGTGTGTGCGAAAAACAACAACACACAGGCACCATTGTGCGTACACACATGTAAAAATATTAATGATGCCATAAATTTGTAAATGTACTATGAAGGTAGTCGCATATGAAGCTCAGACTTTAGTTTCAAAAAGCTGGAAATAGACATGGTCTCATTGAGACTCGGAGTGGCCGTTGCATTAACTCGGAGTTGCCACACTAATTCTCTATATTCCAAAAACATATCCTTAGGCCCACCCCTCATGTCTTTGTCAATGATTTGTTCCAATCCAGAAAATCTAAAGGAAAAACCACTAAATTCAAACACGTCTGGCCAAAGCGTTACTCAAATTAACTTTACATATATCATACATATGTTGATATATCCGCTTGTTAAGAGCATTTTTAGTTTTGCCAATGTAAAACATTGCACATTGCCAACAAATTGCTATGTACACTAAACATTTATTTGTCTGAGGAAGGTGGGGAGAAGCTCCCTACTGAAAGCGCTTACAACAACAATAAAGGGTTATTTGATTGCCATTTGCCTAGCCTTTGCCTTTGGATTTCGTGGTGTTTTGGTACACTAAACATTTAGTCAAACAATTCAACTTTTGTCTCAATTTTACATCACCATACCTCTCAATGTGAACAGAATCTGTTTCCATAATATGGCAACATTGCGGACAATGCCCACATTTTCTCATGCTTCCTCCCCTACCTTTGTATGTGTTCTTCTCTAAAATGTTCTTAATACTGGAATTTCTTTTGTACACCACCAATGGCTTTTGTTCCATTTTTTCTCTGTATCTTTCATCATCCATTAAAATACACCAGTTATTACTGATAACCTCCGTTATATCTTTGAACAAGGGGCTAAATGTTAGAATCATGGCCCGATTAAAACCCCTTTCCGTTACTTCATGATCCTGATTAATAACTACATTCTCATTATTGTGAATAGCTATGGCTTCAGTATTGATTCCTAACAGAGGAATAAAATGCCCATCCATTCTTTTTCTGGTAACCTCCTGTAATATAGGGTCAATAAATGAATTAGGGTACCCTATCTTAGTAACAAGGACTTTAATGCCCCATTTTCCTCTATAAATTGTTCAAAATCACTCACCATCCTTGCCAACCTCACAGCCTGTCCCTTCACAAGTGATTTTTTCTGGTGAGGGGGATGGCAGCTGTCAAAGTGTAAAAGGATGTTGGAAAAGGTGGACTTTCTATAAATGGTAGAAATAAAACATTGATTGACCATATCCTTTCTAATTTCTAAATCTAAATAATGGACTTTTTCAGTAGAAGCTTCCATAGTAAAAGACAGGAAGGTTGTACTTTCATTCAAGAAATCAAAAAACCTGTCTAAACATTCTTGTGAACCATCCCAAAATATAAGGATATCATCCAGAAATTGGCCATAGAATTTACATAACTTGAATAAGTCATTCATAAACACTACATTGCATTCCCATTGTGTTAAAACAATGTTGGCACACTCTGCTCCCATTGCCTCCCCCACTTTTTGTTTAAAATATTGATTGTCAAACACAATGAAATTGTTATCAAGAATTAAGTCCATAAGTGTTCTGAACATTAGAATCCTATCATGACCCAAGGTGGTGTTAGAACATAAAAAAATCATAGAACCACAATGTACTTATGTTATGGGGAATATCAGTGAACAAATCCTTAACACCGATAGTTGCAAAAATCAAATGTTCACTATACAGATTGTCTTTTATTGGGTCTACTTTAGTCTATCGAAACCATGTCACGTCGAATGCGAGTTCATCGACACGTAATCAGCGAACCGTGAATCCAGCGAATGCACAAAACCGCGGAATTTGAAATGTCGAAGCGTTTTGGTCGGCCCGTCTGAGCTACAGATCCATGAGGTAAGTGAGCGATAGATATCGACATTAGGGTAAGGATTAGGGTGCAGGTTAAGGTAAGTGCATAGATAGGTAATGTAAGATGGGTAATGTATTTAACGATTAGTGTAGGGTTTGAGGTAGGGGTTTGGTTAGTGTATATGTGTGGTTTATTTATTTTGTTTGGGTATAGCTCCATAGGGTAAGTGTGCGGTAGTTACAGACCTTAACGTTAGGGAGGGGTTAAGGATAGTGCATAGATAGTGGTGTATGTCGGGTTTAGTGTAGGGTTAGAAGTAGGGTTTTGGTTGGTGTATGTTTGTGGTTTATTTATTTTGTTTGGGTGGGTAGTATGTTTTGGGCGGTGGGGTTGGCCAAGCATGACAATTTGGTATTTTGAGTTTCACGGTTTTGTGCATTCGATTATTTTGCGGTTCGGTGTATATGTGTCGATGGAGTGGTGTTCGACATAAAGCGTTTTTGTTTAAATAAAGTAGACCCCTTTTATTTTACTTAAGGACATGCTGGTATTTTTTCCAACACATTTTTTAGATGAATATCAACAAACTTAGCCAAATTAAATGTCTTCGATGCCTTGGCATCCACAATCAGTCTCAAAGGAGGAGGGGTCAACAATACTTTTGTGGATTTTAGGGATTTTAGGGATACCGAATATTGTCGGTATCCGAGGTGACTTTTGCTGTAAGAAATTAAATTCACTTAAGGTAACTTGACCATCAACTAACAGATCATTCAAAATGATGTCAATGTTTCTATATGCTATATTGAGCTCATTGACTGATGTTTCTTCATAACTTTCACTATATAAATGGGTCAACATTTTGTCAGTGTAGACCCTTTGTTCCATAACCACAATCCCTCTACCCTTGTCTGGTTTCATTACCCTAATGCTTTTGTTGTTACATATCTGCTTAAGTAAATCATTTTCTTCTTTAGTAAGATTGGAAATATACTCATATTTCCTGCAATTAACCAATTTTATAATTTGGTTGGCACATACATTTTCAAAGACTTGAAGCATAGGGTACAAGGGGGGATTAAACGTACTCATTTTTTTTTACATTGAGTCATTTGAATAGATCTTAATTCATTGTCAAAAACACTTTGAGATTAAGTTTCCTCACAAAGGTTTATAACTCCAGTAAGGCAGTTTCAATGGAGGGCATTCTTGTAGGAACAAAATTAAGCCCTTTTTGAAATAATTCGGTCCATTGTGTATCTACATTGGCATCACTTAAATTAAATATCTTGAAGTCACCATCCCTATTGGTAATAATGTGAGCTGACATTTGAGTATTCAAATCGTTCACCACCTGTTGTTCACCCCCGTCCTCTGTAGGGACGGCCCCATTCGAAAAATGAATTCCTGTAGTTCCCATTGTTCTCCACTTCCCTGTTGTGGGTATATTGCCTTGTTCAGTTCTTATCTGGAAGGCCGTGGAGTGTATTATCATGGAACTTATAAACAAAGACATTGGCAACCTTCAAACACTGGACCCCACCCAGTTTGGGTTCGTGAAGAGCCGATCTTGTCTCCTGAACCTGATTGACTTCTTTGAATCAGTGTCCAGAGCCATGGACAAGGGTAAGGTGGTCCACACAGCCTATCTAGACCTTGCCAAGGTCTTTGACACCATCCCCCACTCTGGAATCATAGATAAACTTACTAAGCTGAGCATTAATCCCTACGTCACCCAATGGGTTGCCAACTGACTTACTGTCAGAACCCAGACTGTAAAAGTAGCTGACTCCAAATCCAGCTCCAGACAAGTGACAAGTGGAGTACCTCAGGGTTCAGTCCTGGGACCGCTCTTGTTTGGCATCTACTTCTCTGAAGTACAGGCCAACACTAAGGGACTTTGGCTAACAAAGTTCACAGATGACTGCAAACTGGGAGCCATTACTGAATCTCCAAATGATGTGGATACTCTACAAAAGGGCCTTACAGAAACAGATGTTTGGTGCCAATGCCATGGGCTCAAGCTCAATGCTAATAAATGCATAGTTATCCCCTTTGGGAAAAAACATGTACCCGTGAATTACCACATAGGTGGCACTACACTAAACGCCGAAAGTGTGATAGGACACAGGTAGACAGTGGTCTCACCTTCAATAACCACATCGCCACAACAGTCAGGAAATCATTCTATGTGGCACACCTCATCACTAAGGGCTTTTCATCCAGAACAAAGGCGGTCATTGTCCCACTGTACTCATCCCTCATTAGACCCATTATAGAATACAATGCCCCATTTGTTATGTACCTCTCAAGACATCTGCAACAACTGGAAAGGCCGCAGAAATACCTCACTAAAAGAATCACAGGCCTAAAGCAGATGCCCTATGTTGACCACCTTAAAAAACTCCAGCTATACTCTGTCGCATATCGCCTACTCAGAGGCGATCTCTGCTTAACATACAAGGCCATGTCAAACCCAGAGCTGTTGGACATGCTACACTTAAAGAAATCCCAGTCCCTCAGAGCCACACGCTCCAGGGATCTAAACCTTGTCATCACAATAAACAAAACATGCTAGAGGGATAGGTTCCTGACTCAGAGACTCCCCAGACTCTGGAATAGACTGCCCATACATGTCAAGCAGAGTGCCTCTTTGGCCCTCTTCAAAAGGAACCTTGATGATTGGATGGGAGATAGGAAATTCACCCTGGGGATCACGTCAGTCACCCTGCTAGACAGGGGTCCAGGGAAGTAAATAGTGTGGGAAGAAATAACCAGGGAATTGTTATGGCTAGGCTTGTATTGGCCCTAGGGCTGATAGCCTAATACCAACCTATGAACCTATGAAGGTGCTCTGGCCATCTCAGGGGAACCTCTAAAGGGACTGGAGCCTTGGGGTTAATGTTGTCCTCACCCCCCATGACCTCTTGACTAACATACTCATCGTAATTAACGTTAACCCCCTCATGAACCTGTTGTCCTCTGTAATTCCCATTAGGTAGGGGATAGGCCTTACCAGACTCAAATTCCTTTCTATCCCTATCCAACTTTTTGCCTTTTTTGTTAATCAACTCGTCGACATATTTATCTACATTAACAAACAATGTCCTGTACTTATCCATTTTTAAAGAAAAACACAAATCATTCTTAAGCACGGCATCACAATCATCAATTGTCTTTTTTAAAACATTCATTTTTCTATCATTGTCTTTCATTAGTAATTCACAGCCATGTCTGTTGAACATGGCAATTCATTTATTGTCAAAGTCAGAGCCATGAACAGTACCTGTGGGGAATCGCCAAGTCCTCAAACCCTTAGGTACATGCTCCCTTCGTAAACACTCACGCAAATAATTGTTCTCAACGTGTAATTTTCTGTATTTTGTAATCTCCTTCTCACGGTGCATACGCTGCTGTTCTACAGGTCCGACGTTGTTGTTGCTACTATTAGTAGTATTATTGTAGTCCGTAAACTCGCTTTGAAAACCAGCATTCATCCATTCTGCGAGTGAAAAAGACGCCAAGCCACTCGCTACTTCTGCATTGCTGTTCACAATTCCCCCTCCCTCTTGACGGTCAGTAACAGACGTAGTAGAGAGTGTTGGGGGCAGGATTAGGGCTTCCTTGAGCTGGGGGAATGCAACTTTCCAATGTGTCATAAATGAGACCTGATCTGGTGTTAGTTTAACCAAAAGTAGTAAGTAGGGCACTCAAATTCCTGCCCAAATCTGTAATCTGTTCAGACAGCACCTGGGTAAGTGCTGCAAGGCCCCCGATAGATAAATTCAAATCTTGCAGGGAGCCTGCCGAGATGTTATCATTGTCGGCCCTTGTCTCCATAGTTAGTCACACAAACCAAGAAGCATATGAATAGCAGAAGCCTGAGCACATAAATGGAAGCAAGTGACACAAATGATAAATCCACAGCAACCAGTTTATAAGTTTAAGCACTTCCGTCAGCCTTAAGCCTCAGACTTCATCAGAAACACCATTAAAAACATTTACATGCTTATATATCTTACACAATATCACATGGTCACATAAACACTCCCCTTCATTAATTGATTTAATCATCAATATTTTCACGTGTGTAGGCACAATGGTGCCTGTGTGTCGTTTTTTACACACACATGCACATATATACACACACACAGATATGCATCTGCATATGTGAATTTTTTGAATGATTAACAGTTTATTTTGTTTTAAGATGAGTTGTTTAGAGTTTTAATTAGGCACGTAATATATGTAGGAATGCATTAATTTATGAGTATGTGCACAAGTTTGTTTTATAAAAAAAACTTTATGATGTTATGCATAAGTTCAATTACATTTGTTAATTCATCATATTTATATTTATATACAAATGTATTCATATGCTTATTTATTTAAACTTTTTTAGTTACATACCGACATATATATATATATATATATATATATATATATATATATATATATATATATATATATATAAAATTTTATATTCATTTACTAGAATTTGATGTCAGCAGAATGTTTCATTGGTAGAGAGGTTAATACAATTTAACATTATTATTAGTTATTTTGGTAATGTTAAATTAACTTAATTAATCAAATAATGAAGGGGAATGTTTATGTGACCATGTGATATTGTGTTAGATATATAAGCATGCAAAGGTTTTTAATGGTGTTTCTGATGAGGTCTGAGGCTTAAGGCTGACGAAAGCGCTTAAACTAATAAACTGGTTGCTGTGGATTTATTATTTGTGTCACTTGCTTCCATTTATGTGTTCAGGTTTCTGTTATTCATATGCTTCTAGGTTTACATATGCCATATGCTCAAGGGTGCTCTATAACACCATCTGTTTTCTACAGGCAAGTTCAGGATGCATACCAAATGGTATAGCACTTGAGGTACATCGGTTTACATTATTTTTCTGGCAGTATTTTGTAACATGTGTGTATTACTGGGTGGTGGGATTACCACATCTTTCTAATATCACACACCCATGTTTATCTGTCTCTTTTCACTGATGATATGATTATATTACCTTCTGCTTGGAATAAGGCATGCCTGATACCAGTGGTGCATTGGATACTGACAGTAATGGTGGCCTTATGGTAGCACAGTCAATGGGCACAGTGCTGCTGCTTACAAAGGTAACAGTGCAAGGTACAGTACCAACCTTATCTAGTAACACAGCTTAATTGCCTATGGAACTCAAGCCCACCTCTCCTAATCTTAGAGAATTGCAGGCATGCCAAGTAGACCTACTCAGGAAGCATGGTTATCCCCAACTCATACACCTGCAGTAGTCAACTACACAGCAACAGAACTGAAGCAAGAGTTAGGAGAAATAGGCTTATGGTTGTCACCACCTTGCCTTGCAATCATTGCCAGAGGTGGGTGCCACAATGGGTATTACTCAACAGTTGTGCAGGGCGGCAGATGCCACTACCACCATGGTAGAGATGGCAAGTGTACATTATAACCCACATGAAAGAATACATGAGTCATTCACAGTCTCATGGCTTACAGTCATCGCTGCCAGTGGATGTTGGTGCCAGTGTCAGTCCTTGGATGGCACACAACTACAGCCAGAATTGTCCACGGTCAGCATTCTTCTGACCTGAGTTCTTATAAATCCTGCCTTACACACACACACACACACACACACGCACGCACACACACACACACACACACACACACACACACACACACACACACACACACACACACACACACACACACACACACACACACACACACACACGCACACACACACACACACACGCACGCATGCACACATGCACACAGTGCAACATCTGTCAGAGATGTGTCTCATGGTATACATTTTGAACACATATTCAGTTCTGATGAGCACCAATCCCTGTCAGGAAGTGCCACCTACTCCTTGTACAGTATATCCAGCTCTGTCCAGTGCCCTAACCATATAGCACACTCCCATAGGTTCATAGGTTAATAAGTAGTTACTAGGCTGTCATTCCAAGACCCCTTTTAAGGCAAGGCAAGCTTACTCCAAAGTTACCAAAATATTGCTGTTGTGTCAATACCCCAAGCAATTTTATGGTTATGATAATAGATTTTACATGTCATGCATTCACACACTATCCTTGCTGTTAGGGACATATATTCCAAACCAGGGGTACATTTTTAATTTTCCATCCACTAGTCTATGTTACATTTGAATAGGGTTAGAGATGAGCTTTGCTTCACATGGATAAGGATCCTGTTTCAGAGAAGAGGTGATCTTTGAGACACATAGCCGTACCTCCAACATGTTGTGTTTATGTTGTGGACAAAGTTTAGACCATTAGAATGAATACTTCTTATGCCATTTGTTTTCCAGATGTGCAACAAATCCATCAGCGTGCAGTCATTGGATGTCTTGATGGCTAACCATAGATCACCACACAGCAAACAGTAGGAGGCTGAGTACAAGAATAAGGCTATGAGACAATCAACATATGACTAATTGGCTAGTTGTTTACTTCCTCTATTCTTTTTGTGAGGAACCTCATTGGTATTTCAGGCTGTTACAAGTGCATGCCAAAGAGTGTGTTGTACTTAATGACTGGCCTGATGAGATCTGAATACAACAAAACAATGACCTCCTTAAAAATGGATGCCATACCTTTAAGTTGTGCAATGTAGAATGATTTTCTCACCATGTCTACTATGGTGGCAATAATTTTCTCATCACAGTAGACATGTGATGATCAAAGGTTAGGTTACTGTCCACATATGTTTCCAGATCTCTGACCATTGAGTCTACTATTAGGATATATTATCAATGTGCCGATTTCCGCTGTGCTAATTTCTGATTCAAGTCATTATGTACCAGCCCACATGTGCATATGATAACTAATGCATCCTGTATGTGTAACCGATGTCTTGTGAATAGCATGGTCAGCCATTGCACTGTAATGCAGAAAATGGTTGCAGTGTTGCATGCATCAGTTTTAATCTTTGCTATGTCGAATCTGACCCATAGCTGTAGTATAAACTCTGTCTCTTATCCAGTGCAAATTACAAATGCCTCTGCCTATCATGATCTTCCCATTCAGTCAGCTCCTCTGGTGGCTCCTCAGCTGACACCTCATCTACTGATGGCTCCATTTTGTCTAGTCCTCCAGTGGAAAACCCTTTTCTAGTTGTTTGCAAGAAATCATGTTGTGAAACATTGGACACACATCAAATATCTTAATGCAGGTGTCTGGAGCATACTACAACTCTCAGCCAGAGGAATTGGGGCAAGTAAAATAATCCTTCATCCCTCAAAACACATGATCATTGCTGTTTTCAGTCTACCCCATTGCAGACATTTAGGTCATCTTAGTTGGGCTGTGCGGTTCTAGTATGATTATCATCAGACATGGCTTCATAGTATATCCAGTATCTCCAGTTAGATGTCCCTGTGGGCAGTCACCCTGCCCAAGTCACTGGTAGAGTGTCTCCAATCATAACCAGCTTATTATGTGTTTGAGACATGGATGCCAAGGAATTCACCTAGAGAGTGGAGCTCCACAGGTGAATCCTGGCGTCCTTGTTGAGAACGCATATTAAAGGGTTATGGTCAGAGGCTTCTTCGTAATTCTTTGTAGTGCATGGAGCATTATCTGCTCCATATGCTACTAGTTACAGGAAAAAAACTAAGTATTTTCCTGACTTTCAAAGACATAAAGCACTTAGGGAGTGCTGTCACAACGACACTGTAGCATGCTGTCTTATGTTATGGAAATTTATAGAAATTCAGGGATACATTATTGTCCCAGACAGCACACAAAAAGGAATATATTTATGATTCTGCTACTGTCGTTTGCTGACCAGTGCTGATAGGTTCAACTGTCTAGAACTGTACTTGATCTTCATAACTGAAGCAGGAGCTGCATGCATTATATTAAAGTTGGCTCCATTTTTGATGGTTAAGAAATAGAACATTGTAACTGTTTTATGCATTAAAATAACAGCTATGTGCATGTTCCATTGTTTATCTGCTGTACATTCAAAATAATTAGTGCTTTATATTTTGCACAACTTTTATAGGAAACATTTTAATGTGCCATCTTTTTAAAATGAAAGTATTTTAATTGCTATTTAATTGTGTACCCTCAAATATGTTTGAAATGTGCAGTTCATAGCTTTCTGTGATGTCTAAAATATATATATATATATATATATATATATATATATATATATATATATATATATATATATATATATATATATATAAAATATACATATATAGATAGATACACATATGACAGTGATTCGTTTGTCAACTATGAGAATAGTCGACAGCTGTTTTGTCAGCACAGTTTGGTCAACAAAACAGCTTACTGATAGTTGAGCAAAATTACTGCATTATTGTAATGGCCTTTCTGTGATACTATGTAATCTCAGAGTTGGAATATATAAGTAGCAGAGGTTATGGGGGCATAGCTCCACACATGGGGGGGGGGGGGGTGAAGGATGACTTGCCTACTTCCAAAAATATACTATTTTTTGCTTGCATGCTTGAAGGTTATATCTCAGAGCAATTATTTATTTATTTCTGTATTTGCTTTTGTTTACTGGGAAAGTCCCACTGGGTAATATGCATTTTCAGCAGAGGCCCAGGGAGAAAAGCTCCATTTCCTTACATTGCATTATACTAAGTTCCAGTTACACATGGAGTAGATACATTTTTATTTGCACTTATACACAAACAGTAGTTACATTTATACATGCTAAGATTTTACAGAAGTGGAAGTTACAAAAGAGAAAGCCCGTGTGCAGCTAATGGATTGTACAGTGAGCAGTTATGTATAAAAACTAACATATAAAAGTACAGCGATCCCAGAGATTAATGGTGCAATCAAAAATGTAACAAATAAAATGCAAGCACAGACACAGAGTGAACTCAACACATGGTCCAGCGTTTAAACAATAAAAACATTTTAGAGCTCATAAAATTCAACGCAGCCTTTAATTATAAATTTTAAATGGTAAACCCTTTCACAATAAACTTATTACTTCTTCAGACCAATGGTTTGAAGAAGCAATGTGTATTGTGAAAGCACTTACCATTTTAACTTTATAATTAAATTGTTTAAAATATAGGCTCCACTGTCATTGTGTAAGTACACCTCTCACTTACTGTGTCTGCTTCTTTAAGGATTATGTGGTTATCACTAAGCATAAGACAATTTCTACATTGTCTCAAGATTCCCATATCCACCAAGCTGGTTACAGAGAAGTTAGGAAATTGTATACCCATGCTGTCGAGTTCTTTTATTAGTTAACTACAAGGGGTGGAGTATTGGGGTTAAAAGGCTGTTAAAGGTGCTTTAATGGGGCAGATTATGCTAAACAGAACTAAATTCTACTAACTTTAATGATAACACAATATTGAATTCTACTAAATCTATAGTTAGTGCCACTAGATGCCCAACTAGCTGCTTTAAGCTTGTCATGCATAAGGTATTTGCTCTATATTTACTGCTTTATATGATGCAGTTTTATGGACTGTTCTATATGGAAAATGTATTTTCTAGGTGTTTGCTATTATACATGGCACTCTACTACCCATTATTGAAGGTTGATTAGCTCCATGCAAATGCACCAAATGTGCAGCACCACAGAAAAATAGAAAACTGTGAGCCCTCTGGCTAATAAAACAACTACACTATGAGCCATTTTGTGTTTTACAATTCAGATTGACCAGGCAAACACCTCCTGACATAAAATGTATATACCCAGTCCTCTGAATAAAAAAAGCAGGATAGAAGGACCCATAAGTGCAATGTTACCACAAACCAATGAAACAACTAGCTGTAAATCCCTTGCTGAAGACTAATTCAAAGCAGTCTTACATTAGTAACAATGAGAGAAAGAACATTTTTTTTTATAAAAATATTGAAAAATGCACAATAAAAGCAGGAGTCAGTGGTGATCAACCAAAATAATTTAAGCAAGTGCGACTTGGCAATCAAAAGACCTTAGACTTGCTTGGATGGCACTAGATACAAGAGAAACACTTCTGGAGGACAGGCTAGGACACCATGCTTTGCTGAGCTCTGGCAAAATAAGCAGGAGACAATATGTAATAAAGGAGGTTTACTCAAGAGGAATACTGGTTGCTGGATGGAAATTCAGTATCATGCATCTGTGGAAACAATGGGTGGGAAGAGTACTCAAATAGTTTATACAACAGCCAGTAGTACTGAAAGAGGGGAGAAATGGACTTTGGAAATCATATTACAGTAAGAGGTAGAAGTCAGAGATATAGCCTTATAAAACCACCACAGGAAATGGGTAGGAGAGTTGGGAAAATTCAAGGAAGAAGCAGGTTAGGAAGAGAAGGAGCCAATCAAATAAAGCCAATACTGGAGCCTTTTCAGAAACTTTAGCTTAATATCTCAATAGGGGATTGGGCAGACACGAAGAACACTAGAACAGATGGCACAAAAATGCAACTTTAGGCAGGTAAATGGTAAGCAAAATATACCATTATAGGAGCAAAATTGGAATATCAACATTGCAAAAGTAATAAAGCACAGATCCCTTAACAGAAAAAAAAAACTCTCACTATGCAGTTTAATGAACTAGACTATGCATAGATTTACCAGTAACACTGTTTATGGGAGATATGCAGTAATAAATGACTAAATATGGTGCAAATGTGGCAGTAGTACACAGTTCTACCACAACTGTGAATGAAACTATAAGATTAAGGCCCAGCAGAGTTTAAAATACAAATGGATACCTTTTGTAAGTAATTCTACTTAAGGACATAGAAGTGCAGTATAATGTAGAAACAAAATTTTCCCACAACTACAAATTAAGCAAAAATAAGGTCCTAGCTAAAACTAAAAAAAAATATAAAAATCTATATATTTTTTGCTAAAAGATGGTAAAAAGCAGAAAGATGCAAAATATCACCACAACATGTTATTAAAGGTTCTACTTAAAATATTTGAGCAAAATTGAAATTATTCTCTGTAATGTTTAATGAAAAGCTTGTTACTCACAGTTCAGGTCTTTCCACACCTCTACAAGTATTGCACAGCAGACATTGGGTGAGGATATTTCTGTTCTGGGTATAGTAGGGTAGCTAGAGAGGGATCCAATCAAATAAAGCCAAGATTGGAGCTTGTTTAGCTTAATGTATCAGTGGTTGATGTGGTAGACACAGACAACATGGGAACAAAAGGCAGTAGAATGCAACTTTAAGTAGGCAAATGATAAGCAGAATATAAAATTGCAGGAAAAAAATGGAAAATTGACAGTATAAAAGAAATGAAGCACAAATTCTTTAGCAAAAAAACTAAATTCTCAGCATTGAAATTCTACTACAGTATAAGGTACCTGACCATGCAGAAATTTACCAGTAACATTGTCTATAAAAAAAAATGCAGTAATAAATCCTTCCCTGTAACATAGTTGGGCATCTTCAGAAAAGATGGCCTCACCACCTGGGAACAAAACTTCAGTGACAATTCTTAATTGCCATCAAATGACAAAAACACTTGCTACTATCATTTTACATAGAATAAAACAAAATGGACTGATTTTAGTCAAACATGCATTAAATGACATTCATTAGTGCATATGAAGTACTGATAACATTTATCTGTGAAGTTTATATTCCTTAAAGTTTAAATGTTCATTGAAAGCAAGCTGCAAAATGTAGTCTTCTGACTAGAAGGCCCTTTTACATATACTAAAGCTAAATGGGAGTTTTTTAAAGGTTCATCATCATTTGTCTATGATCTAAGATTTAGTATGCTGATTATCTCTAATCAATGTACTATTGGGTAAAAAAGTGGGTGCTAAAAACAGGTGATAAGTAACACAGCTAAGAGGTGTTCTTGATCTTTTTGTTGCCAAAAGTAGTCAGCCTTCTTCAGGGTGGCAACTCTGGGCTTTATTTAAGTCAGACTTCTGAATCTTTAATTCTTGTTGACATTTTTGCTCAAATCATCTGTTTATATCTGAAATTCATATGTAACAGCTTGACAGAGAAAAAAAATCAGCAAATAAGGAATAACAATTGCATCGTTAAAATGTTAATTTTTTTCATTAATATTTTTTTCTGCAGCTTAAGAAGTCTGAAACTAAAATGTCTGCAATTATATAATGTCTTCAGTCCTCAGTTTGTCTTCAGTCCTCAGTGACATGTAAGAAAACCACAAAGTTTATGAGGAACATGCCAAAATATGAATCAGAATCAGGAATCTCCTGCAAAATCTGTGACAGTTGAAAGCTATGTATTTCAACTTTGCTTTTCACAAACCACAACCAGAATAAAGTATTTCAACATATTTCACAGAAATATATACTATTCCTGTAAAGCCACTCTGTTTAAAGTGAAGGTAATGCTACTCAAAGCTAAAAGTATAAACCTTAAAATGCACTCTCTCGAGGCATTCCTAAAAATGGAGAACATTGATATCTGTGCAGTAACTGAGACCTGGTTCAAGGCTCCAGAGAGCATCCCTGCAATACCAGGCTACAATTCTTACCACACTTTTCAGCCACAAAACCAAGACCGAAACACTAAAGGTGGAGGAGTGTTCATATTCACCAAGGATATTCACACATCCAGGCTAGTTGCCCAACACAATGCATCTGAAATTCTTCAGCTGCAACTAACACTAGGTAAGACTACAATCCAAACTGTAGCTTGCTACAGATCCCCCACCATGCCCAAAGATTCTCACTACACCTTTCTAAACATACTGGAAAATATTAAGATACAAGCAAACACCCTAATACTGGGAGATTTCAACTACCCTGCCATTAATTGGGAAAACTACTCGGTTATCAACTCCTTTTTACAACGGTTCTTGGAATTCATAAATTCCAGCGCCCTGGATCAACTCATCCATTGTCCCATCAAGGGCTCTAATATGCTAGACCTGGTCATTACCAACATGGGAGATAGATGCTCCACACCAATGGTCACCCCCTCATTGGTCAGGTCTGACCATAAGCAAATCACCTTTGACATCCACATCCCACCCCCACCCCCCAGTAAGGAAACCTCCTTAAAAAACTTCTCCAAAGCCAACTTCATGCTACTGAAGTCAGACGTGACAAACTTCACAACACACACGCAGACAGGATCTGGAAGTTCGACTGCAGAATCCTACACTAAGGCACTGTACGAGCACATCCACTCGTGCATGAATCGTGCCATCCCAAATAGAACCAAGATGCTCTTCTCCAAAAAAAGTCTGGTGGTCCCCTGCTATAAACAAACTATACAACAGAAGGAAGAAACTGTTGCAGAAAAGAGGAGAATCCCAGGGTGCAAAGAACTTCCTCACCAGCCTCAATAAGAAGCTGAGATCCCTCATAAAATCCTCAAAAGCTAGTTACGAAAATAAAATTACCAAAGATTCCAAAGACAACCACAAGGCGTTCTATATTTATGTCAAGAATATAAATGGCAATGCTCAGATCTGCTCTGAGCTACAACAGAATGGCATTAAATATACTGATCCCAAGGATATTGTCAATATCCTGGCAGATTGATTTATGCCAACTTCACCCCCCTCTCACCCCCTAAAGTCCCATCTCAATACCAAAAGATTGCCAAATTCTGATAATCATGGCCACACAGGTAGAAACCGCACTCTCCAAAGCTAAGAATACAGCATCCATGGGACCAGATGAAATCCCTGGCTGTGTACTACATGAACTACAAAATGAACTGGCATCTCACCTAAGTGCCATGTTTAATCATAGCCGCACCTCAGGCTTAGTGCCAACTGAGTGGCGCACAGCTACAGTTATCCTGCTCCACAAGGGAGGATCCGCCTTGGATCCTGGGAACTACTGTCCCATCAGTCTGACAAGCCTGATCTGCAAGGGCATGGAAAGCATTATCATGAAACTTATAAACAAAGACATTGGCAACCTTCAAACACTGGACTCCACCCAGTTTGGGTTTGTGAAGGGCCGATCTTGTCTCCTGAATCTGATTGACTTCTTCGAATCAGTCTCCAGAGCTGTGGACGAGGGTAAGGTGGTCCACACAGCCTATTTGGACCTTGCCAAGGCCTTCAACACCATCTCCCACTCTGGAATCATAGATAAACTTACTAAGCTGGGCATAAATCCCTATGTCACTCGATGGGTTCCCAACTGGCTTACTGACAGAACCCAGACTGTAAAAGTAGCTGACTCCAAATCCAGCTCCAGGCAAGTGACAAGTGGAGCACCTCCGGGTTCAGTCCTGAGACCACTCTTATTTGGCATCTACTTCTCTGAAGCATATTGTCTACTCAGAGGCATTTACACCTCTCTCTCCAATGTGTCTACTATGCATTTGCACAGTTTTATACAAACAAAAAATGTTTATTGTTGACCTATTGAACTATATCAATGTAAAATTGTTACTTAGCTTCTTTTTAATGCAACTTTAACTTTATGCATGTAACCCAACATATGTGAATTGTTTTGCTATAACTGCTATTATATCAATATTTTTAAAATTGTACTTGTTTTAAAATGAATTACTGGAGCTTTTCTCCTTGGATCTCCACTGAAAATGGGCCACAAGCCCAGTTGGACAAACCCGGTTAACAAATGTCAATAAATAAATAAATAAATAAATAAGTACAGGACAACACGAAGTGACTCTGGCTAACAAGGTTTGCAGATGTCTGCAAACTGGGAGCCATTATTGAATCCCCAAATGATGTGGATATTCTACAAAAGGGCCTTACAGAAACAGATGCCTGGTGACAGAGCCATGGGCTCAAGCTTAATGCCAAGAAATATATAGTTATCCCCTTTGGAAAAAAACATGCACCCATGAATTACTACATAGGTGGCAGGACACTAAACATCAAAAGTGTGATGAGAGACTTAGGGACACAGGTGGACAGTGGTCTCACCTAAGATAACCACATCGCCACAACAGTCAGGAAATCCTTCTATGTGGCACACCTCATCACTAAGGGCTTTTCATCCAGAAAAAAGGAGGTCATTGTCCCACTGTACTCATCCCTCTTTAGACCCATTATAGAGTATAATGTCCTGTTTGATATGTACCTCACAAGACATCTGCAACAGCTGGAAAGGCCACAGAAATATGTCACTAAAAGAATCTCAGGCCTAAAGCAGATGCCATGTGCTGACCGTCTAAAACAGCTCCAGCTATAGTCTGTCGCATATCGTCTACTCAGAGGCAATCTCTGCTTAACATACAAGGCCATGTCAAACCCTGAGCTGTTGGACATACTCCACTTAAAGAAATCCCAATCCCTCAGAGCCACATGCTCCAGGGATCTAAACCTTGTCATCACAATGAACAAAACATGCTGGAGGGATATTTTCCTGACCCAGAGACTCCCCATACTTTGGAATAGACTGCCCATACATGTCAAGCAGAGCGCCTCATTGGCCATCTTTAAAAGGAACCTTGATGATTGTATGGGAGATAGGAAATTCACCCCAGGGATCATGTCAGTCACCCTGCTAGACAAGGGACAAGAGAAGTAAATATTGTGGGAAGAAATATCCAGGGAATTGTTATAGCTAGGCTTGCATAGGCCCTAGGGCTGATAGCCTAGTACCAACCTATGAACCTATGAACCTAAATGAAACCATGGTAAGGTACTTCCTTCTACGCACCACCCACAAACCCCACAAAGTACTTATAGAATCATAAACCCATAGAATGTACTAGATAATGGGTCCTTATGACCATTTTGCCATAACAGAACCCATTCTTAGACCTCATCTCCTTTTTCAAGGGGAGAATTTATGAATACATATGTAACTGCCTAATTATCCTTTTAAAGGAAAACAGTGTAACACATTACTTATTTTAGAGTGGGCATTTGTTCAAGAGAAGGAGTAGTCATTGCACAAAAATAATGTCTGTCCACCATGCTGTTTTTATTTACTGGAGCGTGTTTAGTTCTCTGGTTTTAGTGTTCTCTGTGTGGTGTGATTTCTGAAGAAATAAGAGGTCTTCTCGGGTTAAACAGCCTGCTGGATCCCTAATGGCACAAAAGGCAGGGAAATCAACCCTAAGGATTCTATAGGACATTCTATATAGGGACAAGACCTCCAGCCTCTGCTGGTGAATCATGTATTTTAGGCCCATGATTGTCTTTTGCCAAGAACCTTCTCCAATTGCTTACACTGAATGCAGAGACAAGGCCTTCAGACTCTCTTGACATTTCAGGTTCTTAAGGCTCATCATCATCCTTTATTAGGGACCTTTGGTGTCTCTCCAGCTTCTTACTGTATTTTGTAAGCTAGTAATCCAACTGGGTCTTTACATTATGTGATGGGCCTGATCAGCACAAAATATAGAATACTACCAACTTATATGGTTCTAGAGGAAATGTTGTCTGTGATCAGCAGTAGCATTCAGATGGATCTCTTGATCACTGTTGCAATATGATCAACAAAGGAAAGTGAGTGATCTACCCATGTTCCAAAGTCTCTCACAACATATTTATTTTGATTTTGAATGTTTCTTTTTCTGTATGCTGGGTGGAGGGTTTGCTTGTGAAATACAAGAATACTGCAATTTTTAGTATTTAGCTATAAACCATTTTCAGAGCACTCACTACTAACATCTGTCAGTTCACTTTGTAGCTTCTGCATATCAGAAGGGGATTTAATGTATATTGGGTATGCTTTGAACCAAGAGTGAGTAACAAACCTTTGAAGTCGGATGCAACCTCCTTGCCTTATGCATTATCAAATTATGCCATTTTTGATGCAAAATGTGAATTGTTTTTACATTTTGTTTTGCTGATGAGGACAGCCCCCTGATTTATTTTCTTAGAGCTGACATTCGCTACTATGACATTATGAAAGACTAAACCAACAGTGCCTTACTGACTAAATCAATATAGATACTACTGGATTTCCATGCGAAATGTATCAGTAGTAGTTTCTACTTCCCAGAAGTACATGTTGTTAACTAGATGTTGCTGGTGGAATATCTCACATTGAAAAGTAACACATGATTTGATGCAGAAATGAAACCACAGTGTAAGTAATAAGCTTGGCCTCTAAAGAGGTAAGTTGATTTGTATTACCCAAAATGATTTGCAGTTGCATGTAACATTGCTCAATACCTACCATGACATAATTTTGTGGGTGTGATCATAAAGAAAAACTAAGTAAACAGTGAAGCTAAAAATTAATTAAAGAGCACATTTTAATCTTTTTTTGCAAAATCACTTGCATCTTTAAGAAGAGGAGTATAGCAGCAATTGAAATCAATTGTAAAACAAAGGTCTTTTCAAAAGTGAATGATGCACCTTAAGTATAACACTCAGTTACAATTGTTGGTAAACTTGGTCAACTGGAGTTCCTTATTTCTGATTAGGAGATCAGGTAGGTATATATTAAATAGTGGAGGTCTTAGCATAGAACTCAGAGGTACCCTACTGGTTGTTTTCATGATCTCTGAGGATGCAACTACCACCTTTGTAACATAAGTTTTGTCCCTGAGCCAGTTATCCATATAAATGCATAGGGATCAGTTTGGAGCACACCTAGATTGTTAATAATCTTAGCATGTACTATTGTATCAAATGCCTTGGTGAGGTTGTGGTATGCTGAATGGATAGCATGACCACAGTACATAGCTCTGAAAAAAATATCTGATTCATTAATCAGGATCTACCTTAACAAATCCAAAATGCTTGGGGTCAATTCTTATACAATTTTTTTATATAATAGTTTCTCAGGTCTCTTATGCTCCATTCCATGGCATTGCAGATGTGGAGATGTGGCTCATCAGGCTGATGGGTCTTTAATTTATGGGGTTCAAGGTTTGGCCATCCTATGAAGAAGTATCACAATGTTGTGGGTCAAACCTCATGGACAAAGCCAATGTATAAGCTCAATTTGAATATTTAAATAGTTATAATAGCAGGTCTTCCAGTTCACGATTAGTACTGCTCAGCAAGAAGCCTGCTATGCTATCAGCTCTCATTAAAGGTGTATTTTATGTACTGGAAAGTGATCTTAACAAGTATTCATTTGTGTTAATGCAGAGTTTAAGGTTCTTATGTATTTGTGATTTAGATTTAATCGGTGAATTTTGCATTAAATTTATTTGCTAGTATATATATATATATATATATATATATATATATATATATATATATATATGATATCCAGTAAATCAGAGTATGTAGTGCCAATATGAATATGTCAGAACAATGTCGGGTGTTATTTCATAACTTTCCAACACAAGTAAAAGAAAAAAAGACTGGTAATTATCCTTAGCTTCTAGTGCTAGACTAAATTCATTGCAAACCTTAGATTTCCTGATGGTATTTTTCAGTACCTTGGATAATCTTTTCACATTAACAGTGATCCGTGAGTATTTAGTTTTGCAAAATATTCTCAAGAGCTTTTTTCCTCTTACTATATTACTTATTTATGCACATAGACCATCAGGCTGGGTTGCTCTTTCCCTTCACCTCCATTTATGCTTAGTTTTGGAATAGGTGGGCATTTTTTGGTAGTTTTCTAGATTAGTGTAGAATGTATTTACTCATGTACTAGCTTTGTCACAATTTGGGGGGGGGGGTCACAGTTATACTTGAACTTTTATAGAGTTCATAACAGAATTTTAGGAAGCTTGTACATTTAAAGCCATAGAATATTGTGATATTTGTTTCTGTTTGTTTAGGGATTTTGAAATAAAAGTTTATCGATTTGTGGTCAGCTTACACTAAAGAAGGGTGTACAAGTAAAATAGTACATAGAGGACATATTTGTAACAACCAGTTTAAGACCATTTTATCCTCTACTGAGGTGTATGACTATTTGATCCAAGGAATTATTTTTTATGACATTGAGGAATGATTTGCCATAGCCTATATTTGAGGAATATGTATTATCCCAATTTATTCCTGAACACTTAAAGTCTAGAAGGATTATTCTTGTGTATATGGAGTGCTTTCAATATATTTAAGAAATGGTCATGGTTTTCAGGGGTAATCAATAAGTCTTTTAGCATGCTATGATTTGATAATGGTTTTAATCAGAGTGAATTGAATCTCAGTAAGCTCATTTTCTGAATATTTTGGAATCTTTCTTGAGGTAATATAGTCTTTAGCAAATATGAATACTTTAGCATAATTTCTATTGGGTCTAAAGGTGTAGTAGGAACTCTAGTAGAGATGGGGTGATTTCTGCCCTTGTAAACCATATTTCCAGAATAATAATGCATATCTGAATAGGCACTAAATGCAGGAGGGATTTAATTTCAGACAATTTGTTATTTAGACCCCTAGAGTTGAACAGTGTCACACTGATATTATCTGTTGTCTTATTTTATAGGATCATAGGAGTTTACTAGGCTATCAACCCAAAGGTCATTTCAAGCCTAGCCATTTCATCTCAATGTAATAGCATAGATAGTCTAGTCAATCAACACTCAGGATTGTATTTAGTAATGACTGCCTGTGTCAAGGAGTGTTGTGGGTGCTATCCCCAGTAAGAATTTATGGTGCCCTATCCACTCATCCAGGTTCCTTTTGAACAGTGTCATAGAGGTGCTATGTTTCACATAAATTGGTAGCCTATTCCAAAGATACAACAGTCACTAGGAGATGAATCTGTCCCTCCAGCATGTCCTATTCAAGTCACAGGCCATATTTAGTTCCCTGGAATGGGTAGCTCTAGTCCCGTTTGATTTATGGATTTGCAGCAAGTTCATTAGGTTTGAGTCTGAGATTGCTCTGTAAGCCAGCTATAAGTCACCCCTTAGAAGTATATATGATACAGAGCATTGTGACAGGGACTTTAGTCAGTCTGTGTAAGGCACATGCTGGAGTCCCTTGATCTTCTTTGTTAGAAAACTCTGAGGTCTCTCCAGGTGCTTTGTATGGTGCATGGCAAATGGAGCATTAAACTCAGTTATGGGCCTGATTAGTGTAGATGCTTTTACTAATCAAGTATGCTACATAGAAAGCCTTCCTTACTACAGTAAACACATGGTAGTCAACTTGTGATCCCAGGTTCCTTACCACTTAGTAGGTACTTAGGGTATTGTTGTTGATTTGATAGCATGAAGAGGCATTGTTTTTGCTGAAGGGAATGATGATTCCTTTCTTTGCATTCAGTTTGAGACTGTGACTAAGACATCAGTTGCTGGTCTGCGTAAGAACCTCCCGAATCATACTGACATCATTTGGGGATTCAATAACTGTATCTAGTTTGCAGTCATCTGCAAACTTGGACAGCCACAACCCCTTAGTTTTGGCCTGAACGTCTGAGAAGTATATACCAAACAGTAGGGGGCGCAACGCTGACCCTTTGGCACTCTACGGGTGACAGGTCTGCTGGTTGATGTGAAGTCACCCCCTTTGATAGTGTGTGTCTGGTTTGTGAGCCTGTTGGCAACCCATCTTACTACATTCAGTTTGCTAAGTTTATCTGTAATACCTGAGTGTGGAATTGTGTCGAAAGCCTTTGCCAAGTAGTTATAATTTTTAGGTTGGAAGCTCCATTAGCTGGACACTGCCTAAAAAGGCATTATGGGACAGAAAATGCTTTAGCCAGTATGCAGAGGCCTTGGAATGAGTAGGACTTTATAGCAGGTCATCCCACATTAAATTCTGAATCAATCTATTTCTCTTGTACCTCAGCATCATTCTTGGAGAAGGTAGGATTCCACTCAATATCAGAGTCTTTCCTGCACTTGTAACATGCACAGACAGCTCAGAAATGTCTCTCTGCATATCCCTTTTGGTTTTACAGACAGGTCATTTACACTCACAAGTATGACTTCATATCACTGACATACTTCTTCATCTTATGGGTCTTTAGGGCCCTTGAGATTTGAGACATCTTGGTACTTGAAAGAAAACTCACTATTACCCTTTTTTTGTTCATCCTTTTGAGAATAGAGTCTGTTTCTCTTACTATGGAGTCAAAAAGCAGTGGCACATTATTGTTAGTGGAAGGACATAGTGTAGTCATTTACTGTCAAATTTTTCCGCTAACTCTTGGTTGTGGGTGCAACAGTATTCAATGAGGTCTTTAATTCCTATTGTGACTTGGTTTTGTTTCACACTGAATGCTTATTCAATTACTTTTTTACCACCTTAATATATGTTAATTTTCCAAGCACCTGTGTGGAGTGCTGCAGGGATGTGTGGTGCTTACAGACTCGTTTTTTTGTGAGAGTGATGCCTGTATAATGGTTAAATACTTGCATATCTCATTGGCAGTTTGGGATGGGTACATAGTAGTTCACTGCTCATGAGCATGAGGTAGTTGGTATACTGCTTGAGTATAATGACTTTGTTGGCTGTGTACACCTTAACCAAACTGAGGCAAAACAATGATTTCATGGGGTATTTCAACAATGTTTCACACAAACAACAACCTTCAAGGTTAGCCTAGAATAAATGAGCAAATGAATATTGTCAGTAGTTTTTCATCCACAGACAACCTCTGTACCCAGCTCAGTCAGCAATTATAGTTATTTTGCTGTCTTTTTACACAAGTGAAATTATTTATTATTTTATATATTTGTCAAACTGGTGAACCCATTGGATTAACTTTTCCTTTTTCTAGGACATCCCATAATCACTGTATGGTTAATTGACTTGCAAAGTCACACAGTAAGCAAACTGAGGTGAAAATAATCAAACCCTGTACCTTGGGAACATGAAGGTATACCAGTCCTCTATGCTAATGGCCAGGAAACTGCATCATTATTATCCAACAATTAAAAAAGTGATAAAATAAAGCTGAGCTGTAATTTTTTTAACTATATATCACACACACAAAATACACAGCTATTGATCGGCCACAACAAAACTGTCTTATCTCCAACAATGTAATCCCCTTAATGTTCATATCTGGTTGCATTCCAGAAAGAAAACTTACAATGGCCTGCTGCTGCTCTATTACACCTGCTGAACCATTTAATATTCATGCACTTTTTTCTCATTGTCATACCAATGAATTATGGGAAGGCAAGAAGCAGAAACTTGTGGCTAGTTTGGATAGGTTTTCAGTTGATCATTTAATTTTTTAGTACAAAAATCTTCTTATCTTAAACAAGCACTAAAGTAAATAAATAAGTACTATAAGTGTCACTGGGTCATACTGTATATGCACAAATGGTAGACACTTTTGGGTATAAAAGGTAAATGCTCATGATGTCATTTAACTTTTTTTTTTCATTAAATGTAAAACTAATTGCTTATTTTGTTAACTATTGTTATATTCATCCCATGAGCAAATTAAAAAATATATCAGTGCTGAGGATAACAAAACTTTTCAAAATAAAATTATTTCTTTTCAGTTACTGAGTGGATGACCATGTGCCCACATACCTTTCAGCTGTCCAAATTTTCACAGAAAGTCTGGATTTTTGCCTCCTATTTTTGGTCTTTCCCTCATAAAATGTGTGGTTTTCTGGCAAATCACTGAGATTATCTGTGGATAGAAGTCACTAAATAATGACATACATTTGAGTTTTGGAGTTCATATTCTTCAGAAAATGTATGTTAACACAAACCCTTTTACTCTAACAACTTTCTAAGTTTATAAGAACTATATTTATAATCTGTCACTATTTTGGGCCATTTTCCCCCATTTTGCCAGGCTTTGTCCAGATTTCTTATACTAAGAGGTTGATAGGTATGTCCCCCACAGAGCTGTGAATCCCATGCAGCTGCCCATATCATTACATTATATTTCCCCAATGGCTATATCCTTTTCCCCACATTTATCTTTCTTAATAACTCTGTTACGATTAGTTGGCCAGAATGATCTTTACAGGCACTTTTGCTTTTTTATACGATTCATGATTCCTTGTTAGTGGTATAGCCAGGCATATTCAATGCAGGCCCAGAGTGTGTAGCTTTCTCTAAATTTATTGCTGATTTTGAACAATAAGATATGATGGAATTGAAACTTAAAACCCCCTTTAATATTCAGCACAGAGTTTATTAAATGGATTTTCTTTTTTCTTTGAGAATGGCAGACTATCTAAATGGAAGTTTTATTGAAAATCAGGAGGGGCTCTCAGTATTGAAATGTGTACTGTCCAGAAACATCCACTGTTGGTCAGTGCCAACAGTGCCTGAAGTAAAATCGTATAATGGGCGGTGGTGGTGCTGCTATAGCATTGTCGCCTCACAGTGAGACGCTGTCCGGTACCTTTGTTGAAGGTTGTGCGTCAGGCCTGGCAAGCTGGTACGTAAAAATCAACTGCCAATCATTAGCGGACCGGAGTTCCGCTGTGGCGACCCCTAACCGGGAAAAGCCGAAAGACACAAACAAATATACACATATACATATGTGCATACATGCATATGTATATGTATATATATATATATATATATATATATATATATATATATATATATATATATATACATGCACACACAAATATATATACACATACTCACATATGTATATATGTATATATGCATATAAAATATATATATGAATATGTATATATGTATTTTATAGCTATAAATATATATATATATATATATATATATATATATATATATATCTGTATCCATATCTATATCTATATCTAAATCATTTGTTTGTCTATGTATTAAGCTATTAACTTAGAGTCAGTAAGTTAGCCTTTGCTTTCCCTCCTGCATTCCTGAATTGTACTGTTTTTCTTTATCTCCTTACTGCATATTACTACCCCCAATTTCTGCCCTCACTCTCTCGTATCTATTACCCCTCAACCTCAACCTCCATCATTAACTACCTACAGTACTTTCTCTATTAATCTGCTATTATCATTTGATCCCAATAGACCGTCATCCTACTATTTACTGTAGTTTTTGTCCTATTTTACAGCTTGAATTACCCTGCTTCTAAATGGACTGCCCTCCCACTGTTCTGCAATTTACTCCTCCATTTGTGGACTATAAGTCACCCTGAAGTCCCACCAGCTGAGAGAAAATACAAGACTCTCTGTTTCCTGCAGTGTAGGTGATTGGTTACAGCTTTCAGTAATTATACTATGAAATATTCATGCTGTGTTGTCCATTGTAAGGGCTAGTACACTTGTGGACTGACTGCCCTGAGGAAGTCTCCCTCCACGTAGTCTTTGTGCAATCTATTCCTATAACTGTACCCACTGTTGATTTTCCCCTCTAATTCCACTAAATGGCAGCATAAGCCCATCTTAGTTCACTGCATATTGGCTTCCCTCTTTTATTAATCATAGCTGCATTCTATCCCTCTTACTTAAGCGTTTCCCTCTCTTTGTGATACAAACACACATCCAGTCCCTCTTACATAAAGTGATTCCCTATCTCTATAAAATGTAGCCACATCCTACCCCTTTTCTACATAAATGGTAAGTTGCAAGACTACTGACTCACAATCCTAAGTAAAGTAAGTCATACCTTACATACTATTTTACCCCAACCTTAGGGGACAAAAATCTCCACCAACAGTCCTTCTATTCTGCATAGAAGTAATGTATTTTTCCTTGAACACTACCAGCCTACCTGCTATATACTACTAAGTGCTGTATCCTTCCTACCTGATTATTTTTTGCAGCACTCTAGGCTTCTCCAGTGCGGCAAACTCGCTCCTTTCGCCTTCATTATGCTCGGGTTCACTCCACTCCCCTACCCTACCCCATTCCCACCCACTCCATATACATTACATTTATACCTAGCCTTGCCACACCCACTTCCACACCACCAATCACAACCCTCTCCCTCCTAACCCCACTCACACTGCTCAAATACATTTTCAACTATTAGCCCTCTTAATTACCACCTTACTCTCCACCCCTGATTTCCTTCTTACTTACTATACTCTTCTCAACCCAACCCCTCATTCCCTTCTTGTTTGCCATACCCCTCTGAACCTAACCCCTCCCTTCATTATCAGCCCTAGTCATCTTACCAGACTTCCTAATCCACTCCTTATTTGCTATACTCCTCTCAACTTCACACCTCCCTTCTTCAGCCACCCTAGTCATCTTACCTAACTTTCTACTTCCACTCCTCTCCTTTTACCTCCACCTCTATCCACACATAGCTACTACTACTCCACTATACTGCATTTCCATCTCACTTTGTCCTGCTAGCATATAGAATGCATTACCTCTAATTCCTGAACCCCTAACTCTACACTGATCTCTCACCTGCACTCATCTATGCTCATCCCAGCCTCTTACAACTGACATTACACAGCCATGTCTCTCACACTCAACATATTTCTCCTTATATTCACTCTCCACCTCTGTCTCCTTCTAAACTTTCATCATTTCACACAACCCATCTCCCCCCACCTTCCCCCACCATATCTGTCCTTACCAACACCCTCCCAAACTTCACTACCATCTCCTCTAGTCTGTATCAAACGAGTCTACTTCTACAAAAGAAATTTACTCAGCTGTCCATTCACCATAACTCTTCTTATCACCAAGGCCACAAATACCTCAACAACAGAAGAAGCCCCTCCCAAGTAACTTCTTAATTCATTGTAACTTGGCTCTCAGTGGTGATATATACCCCAACCCAGGTCCTTCTTCCCCTTCTCACAATTCCCACACCTCTACTAAAAAACTAAAATTTATCACAGTTAATCTTCAGAGTATTAAGAATAAAATTCCCCACCTGCACGCTTGGCTAGGCCAGCACAGACCTGACTTCACTGCCATCACTGAAACATGGCTCAAGCCATATATCAAGGATTCTGAAATTCTACCTTCAAATTACTCCTGTCTTAGGAATGACAGACTCCACAAACAAGATGGAGGTGTTGGCTTAATATTCACAAGCATCTATACAGTTATTCCATACTCTAAATCAATTCCCGCTTTCTCATCTGCTGAGCTACTAGTTACTTTTCTCAAACTTAACAACCACAAAAGCCTTTACATCATAGTAATATACATTCCCCCAGAAAACAATAGTCTTATTCTAGAAGAAATTCTAGCCTGGACAAGCCTTAACATACAAAATGAAACTATCATTTTAGGCGTCGTTAATATCAACTGGTTAGACACCTCCAATAATAACCTCTCTACAAATATTAACCTACGCATATATTCTCAACTAATTTCTGATATCACCAGACCAAAAAAGAACATAAACAAAGGCTCAACCTTAGATTGGGTCCTAGTTTCAGACCCTGATAAAATCTCTTCCTCAGGCATTCTCCCTGATAGCATCAGTGATAACTCTCCAGCATTCATTATACGTAAGCCCACCTCTACAACCAACCCTCACTAATATAGATACACCAGCAATCTGTCTCATTTCTCCCAAAACACCCTCAATGACACCCTGCAGAATACAAATTGGAACCCACTTAAAATCCTTCCACTCAACAATGCTGTTGAATTCTTTAATTCCACATTCCTCTGAACCCTAAACTCTCTTGCTCCCTAAGACTAAAGAGAGTCAAATCAAAACATGCCTGCTGGCTGACAAAGGCCACAAAGCAAGTTATGTCCTCTAAGGACAAAGCACTGAAAACCTGGCAAAAAAACAAAACTCCTTCCAACCTAATGCAATACAAACAGTTTTGTAATCAGACTAAACATTTAGTGGTCAAAAACAAAAAAAGAGTACAAACGATCTATTCAAAATCAGCACAAACAAAATCCAAAAATGTTCTGGGGAGCAATTAATTCCTTACTCCACCTAGGTTCTAACAACACCCCATGCCCAAACCCAACTAAAACCCGCTCTGAATTAGCCTCACTCTTCAATACATACTTTATTTACATAATCACCAATCTAACTACTACCTTCCCACCCATCAACCCTGACACATTGGGCCCACCATCAGCCCATAATACCTCAAATTCCATACCCATCTTGTCATTATCACCCATTACCACATCCACCATCCAAAATTTACTTTATAAACTAAAACCTTGTACAAATGCTCCTGATAATCTACCTGCAGAATACCTCTAGCTAGCAGCCCCTTCCATAGCTTACCCTATCAGCATACTCCTTAACAGGTCTATTCAAGAATCCTACATGCCAGATATCTGGAAAAAAATCATTTGTCATTCCTCTACATAAAGGCGGCAACAACTCTGACATCTCAAACTTCCATCATATTGCCATTTTCCCCGTCTCTAAAATATTAGAGAACTGCATCCACACACAGCTCATAAATCATCTAGTTAAATACCAGCTGCTGTCTCCCACTCAGCATGGTATCAGGCCGGGACATAGCATCAGTACTGCCCTCATCTCTTTCTTAGACACAGTGAATAGAGCCCGTGACTCTGACTCCTTAGTTTCAGCTCTCTTTCTCGATCTATCAAAGGCATTTGACACAATTTCTCACACCCTACTACTCAGCAAACTCTTCAACCTCAGTCTTTCTCCCCACACCCTACAATGGTTTACAAACTACCTCAAAAAACAGCTGCAATCCTCTAAATGGCAAAACTCTTCTTCCCCTTTCATCACTGCCAATACAGGTATTCCCCAAGGATCAATTCTTGGTCCCCTCCTCTTTAGTATATTTGTCAACAACTTTCATCAAACCCTTATTCATAGCTCTGTCATCCAATACACTGACGATTCAACTATCATCTCCTCCTCAAAATCTCTCACCAAATTACAGCAAATTACCCAAGAAGCATTCACATCTACCGAGCAATGGATGTCCCAGAATCACCTCCCCCTTAACCCCAACAAAACAAAACTTTTATTATTTTCTCCCCAAAAAAACACCCCATTGATAAATCTCTTTTTACAATTACTTCATGTAACAATACCATCCTAGAAGGCGTCCCTAGTACCAAACTGCTAGGTGTCATCATTGATGACAAACTAACCTTTGACCTTCATATCCAAAGCAATATAAAAAAACATCAAGAGATAGGTGCCCTATATTGACATAACTATTTCCTCAGTCTCACTGCCAAAAAGGCCCTCGCCTCATTCTTCCTACTTCCTACTCTGCTTTATGATGCTCTCATCCTTACCAACCTACAATCTACTCTAAAAAGTAAGCTTGATTCCTGTTACAATAAAATTGCCAAATTCGCTACAAACTCTAAATACTCTACCCACCACTGCTCATCATTGCATAAACTAAACTAGCTGGAATCCCACCATCATCTTACTTACCTTCAACTAACCACATCCCACAAAATAATTAACCAACCTGAACATTGCCCTTCCCTTTCATCCATACTGACCAAGTACTAGCCCAATCACCACCTCAGGTCAAAAAACAAAATGTTGCTGTCTATAGAGAAACCCAATCTGTCAGCTGGCCAAATGCTGTACTCCCATGCTGTCTCAAAGTTGTGGAATAATCTTCCTCCTCCTCTCAGATCAACCTGTAAGTCTGGTTCTTTTAAAAAGTCCCTAAAATTACATTTAGTGTCTAACTGGCGATGCTCCTGAACCCCACTAAAAAATCCCAACATCTAACTTCCCACCATGGATCCTCCCTGTTTCTATTCTCTAATCTCTCCCACTCTTTTCTCTGCACCTCCTCACCCCTCCTCTCTCCAGCTTTTCATCCAGATACAGTCTGCTCACTTGCTTCACCCTGTAATCTACACCCCTCTAGTTTGAATCCTACTCACTCATATGTATATACTATTGTCTTTTTCTACTCACATGTACTGCTAAGTGACGTTCTTCTTTTACTCCAACGTTCATACTTCTGTTTCCATTTATGCTGTCACTTATAAAATGTTGTCTTTTCTATGTATTATTGGAATGTCATCTCTGCCAGTTGTCTTATCCTTTCTACTGTTTGTACATTTTTATATATCAACAATTGTTCTAACTAATTGTATACAGTACTACATCCGTTTTATTCATGTATCTACAATGTTTTATTTTGTTAATTGTATGTAGTAAGGTGGAGCTTTTCTCCCCGGGCCTCCACTGAAAATGGGCTCCTCCAGGCCCAGTGGACTTTCCTGTCAACAAATGGAATAATTAAATAAATCTATATCTATATCTATATCTAAAGAGAGAGTGAGAAGTGTATTACCCTAGACTGAAAAAACACAACATCAATGTCTGTTTAGCTGACAGAAATAGATGACTGACATGTGCATGAGACTAGCATTTTTAGTGGTATGGGTATATTCCCTTTACCCATAGATTATATGATCTTGCAGTTAGTATCTATAAGCAGCAGGGTATGTGAGGGGTGTAGTTTGACCTGCTCTAGGCCATATATATCCACACCAAACAAACTCAGCTAGCTCTAACCAAAATGCTCATTTTGATTACAATTACATTTGATTACCGGTTTTCACCACACATGATTTCTCAATGCTTGAGTTACATCCAAACACTCAGAAGCATATTATGCAGTACAGATCACATGATATGTTCCAAGCAGCAATCAAATATACATCCAATACTAACATATTAAAAAAAACATATCTACTGTTTGAATATATTTAGCTTCAATGGTTTTAAACCATTCCCAATTTAACCTCCGGGGGGGGGGGGGGTAACACTCCCAATAAAATAATCTACTTCCTTTCATTCTTGCTATGAAGTGTGTGGTTAACAGTCAAAGAAACATCCAAACCCATATTATCAATTCCCATATAAACATTGGTGTCCCCACCATGTGACAAACTATGTTTAAAAAGTGCACTGCGATCCCTCCAACACCTAATATCACTATCAGTCATTAATATATATAATAATTAATATATATTCACAATTTCCAGAGAATTGTTACCAGTCAACTCTTCTATATTCTTAACAGATGACCTAGTTCATACCCAATTGAAGGATATAAAATATTCACCTACATTTTTACCCCATTTATAGCTAACCATATACCTACGTGTAACCACATCATGAAAATAACAACTTACTGGTAGACAATATATGCCAACAGTTATCTAAAATAGAGTTAATAAAAAATCTATTAGCCCCATATGAAGAAATAAATCTACAAATCTGAATATTATTATCATGTACATAATATTGTAATGCACTATTCCTGTTCATAATAAAACCTTCATCACTAGTGTTCATATTAATAATGGAATCAGGATATTGTCATGTTCTTAAAGAATTATTCATTTTTTGGTCTGTTCACTGCACTTGTATTCTCTTCATTTTGTTAAATTGTGATTTAGGTATATTATTAAATGTATGCCTGAGATCACAACTAGTAGCCATTAAAAGGGGATTTTTAGCAAATTGTTTACAAAATATTTTAGTTAAAATTTCACAGTTCATCCTTAAATAATTTAACATCTAAAAATTCAGTTTATTTCAAAGTAATAGATACTGTAAATCTGTTGTTAAATTTATTACTAAATGATACATCAACATTTGCTATTACTTCTCCCCCCACTTCCCAAATCAGACAATAATCATCTGAAAAAAAAAATTCCACACAAGTCAACCTTTTTAAAGTATAGGTTGCATTTATCATTCACAATGAAAATATCCTCTAAATTACCCTTAAAAATATCAGCATATACAGGTGCAAAAATAGCACTGATAGCTGTACTACTCAGTTGTAGAAAGCATTTCTGTCCATAATAATAAAGTAAATGTCAAGACATGTTCCAACATTGCCAACCAAAAAATAATTTAATTCCCCACAATATAGTTGTAACTTTTCCAAAAAACATCTGACCATGCTTAAACATCTGTCATGAGAAATATACATATACAATGATTAAACATCTAAAGAATACATAAAAGATGTAGACTGAATTTTTTGTATTTTCCATAATAGTAATAAAATCCATCATATCCTTTAAATGATATTTTAACACAGAGAGGTACAGCCTATAAATATTTTCCAAAATAGGCAGCTAGGTATTCAGTAAGCAACACTGTTTCTGAAACACTCCGGGGGTAATTCAATAAGCACTACATGGAGCGAATCTCCACGTAGGAAAAGTGCTGCAGTCTGAACATGAAGTCAGGAGGCCAAGTGATCCAGGAAACAAGGCTGGGGGCGTGCACGAGCCTCCCAGCACTGTTCAAACATGGAGGCGACCGCATAATACAATCACTTCATTTGCTGGTGAAAACCATGCAAATGAGGTGAATTTGTGATCCAGGAAGCAGACAGGTATTCATAGGTTCATAGTTTCATAGGTTCATACTAGGCTATCTGCCCTAGGGCATTTACAAGCCTAGCCAGAGTGTGTTTGGCTTTCGCCACCCATTTTAAATGAATTTTGCTATGCCCTTTTTCGAGGTTAGTATACTGTGCCTCTGTCTAACAGTGACACAGAAGTAATACCCGGAGTAAATCTACGATCTCCCATCCACTCATCAAGATTCCTCTTGAAGAGAGTCAATGAGGGACTCTGCCTAACCAGGACTGGGATTTTATTCCAGAGTGAAGGGAGCCTCTGGGTTACGAATCTGTCCCTCCAGCATGTCCTATTTATTTCAGTGCTGAGGTTCAAGTCTCTCAAGCACGTAGCTCGATGGGATTTGGATTTTCTGAGGTGCAGCATGTCCATTAATTCCGGGTTGGACATGGCTTTATACGTCAGGCACAGATTGCTCCTGAGCAGGCGGTATGCCACTGAGTAGAGCTGGAGTTTCTTTAACCAGGCAGCATATGGCATCTGTTTGAGCCCTTTGATCCTCTTGGTGAGGTACTTTTGGGGTCTTTCCAGTTGCTGCAGGTGTCTGGTAAGGTACATCCCAAAAGGGGCATTGTACTCAATTATGGGCCTGATGAGGGATGAGTAAAGAGGCACGATGACCTCCCCTGATCTAAATGTGAATCCCTTCATGATTAGGTGGGCTATATAAAATGTTTTTCTAACCACTTTGGCCACATGGTTGTCAAATGAGAGATTGCTATCAACTTGGGTCTCCATGTCACTAATTACTTCTTCCATACTAAATGGATTACCATCTATGTGGTAATTTGTGGGTACTTTGTTTTTGCTGAAGGGGATGACTATACACTTTTTGGCGTTTAGCTTGAGACCATGGCTCTGGCACCAGTTGTCTGTTTCTATGAGGCCCTTTTGTAGAATGCTTGTGTCGGCTGGAGTGTCGATTATGGCGCCCAGTTTGCAGTCATCTGCGAACTTGGTCAGCTACAGTCCTTCCGTGTTGGCCTGTACCTACAAGAAATATATACCGAACAAGAGAGGTCCCAGGACTGAGCCTTGTGGGGCGCCACTTGTAACTGGTTTGGAGTCTGACATGGCTCCAACAATTCTAACCATGTGGGTTCTGTCTTTGAGCCAGTTTGCAACCCATCTAGTGACATAGGGGTTTATATTTAAGCTGGTGAGCTTATCTATAATGCCCGAGTGGGGTATTGTATCGAAGGCTTTTGTGAGGTCCAGGTAGGCTGTGTAGACCACCTTCCCCTCATCATTGCCCTTAACAAAGCCGAACTGGGTAGGATCCAGTGTCTGTAGGTCCCCAATATCTTTATTTATGAGGTCCATGATGATCCTTTCCATAGCTTTGCAGACCAAGCTAGTCAGGCTTATGGGACGATAGTTTCCAGGATCCGTTGAGGCACCACCTTTATGGAGAGGGACCACTGTTGCTGTACGCCACTCTTTGGGTACATATCCTGTAGTAAGGCTGAGATTGAACAGTAGCTTTATGTTTGGGTTTAGTTCTTCTTGGAGTTCATGTAGGACGCAGCCCGGGACACCATCTGGTCCCATTGATGCTGTGTTTTTTGCTTTGGAGAGGGCGGCTCTTACCTGAGCATCTGAGATGTCAGGGGGCAGCACTCTGCTGGGATAGATATTTGCCCTTTTGGTGGGAAGGGGGGGGAGAAGTTTGCGCTGAACCTGTCAGCTAGGATGTTGGCAATGTCTGTGGGTTCGATGTATTTTTGTTATTTTGGACTAATTCTGAGCATATCTGGGAATTCCCACCCAGGTTCCTAACATAACTAAAGAAAGCCTTGTGATTATCCTTAGTGTCCTGTGCAATTTTTCTCTCAAAGCTGGCCTTAGACGATTTTATGAGTGCCCGTAGTTTTTTGCTAATACTGATCAGAGATGCCTTCCCTTTTTGGGATTTTGCTCTATCATGTAGTAGCTTCCTCCTTCTATTGTATAGTTTGTTTATGGCTGGGGTCCACCAGACAGGACGCCTGCCTTTGGAGGATTGGGTCTTGGTTTTGTTTGGGATTGCCTGATCCATACATTCCTGAAGGTGTTCATAGAATGCGTTTATAAAGGATTCTGTGTTCTGGGCTGTATTTTCCACAGGCCTGGGGGCTTTGAAGGATTCCACCTCAGTTTTGAGGAGTGTGAAATATGCTTTAGAGAAGTTTTTCACTGTGGTTTTCTGGGCAGGGGCTGGGGTTGGGATGTGAATATCTAGTGAGATTAGTTTATGGTCTGATCTTTCCAGTGAGGGATACACTTCTGGTCTGGAGCATAGAGTCCCCATGTTGGTGATGATCAGGTCCAGTATGTTTTCCCCTCTTGTGGGAGTGGTAACAAGTTGTTCCATAGCATTTGAGTTTATAAATTCTAGGAACCTTTGGGCTAGGGTGTTGGAGCCAGAGTAATGCTCCCAGTCTATGTTTGGGTAGTTGAAGTCGCCCAATATAATGGTGTTTGGAGAGACCTTCATATTTTCCAGTGTTCTCAGGAAGGCTGAGTGTGGTTCCTGTTTTTGGGAGGGTTTACTGACAACCAACCCATGTAGAAGCTTTGCCTGCAGGAGAAATGCATGTGGTTACTAACCATGTACCGGAATGTAAAAATAAAAGAGGGGTCGTGACAACTCAAATAAAAGCATGTATTAGGTGCAGTAGGCATGCCAGTGGTGAAAACTATGTCCATTGACATTTAAAAGTGATGCAATTAATGAAAAATCAAAGGTATTTTTTTAACACATATGACATGTTTAAGAGGTGCGCAACGACGTGCAAACATACCAGATCGTAAAATAAAAATTAAAATAGTAAAATATGAGATATAAAGGTATATTCACGTTTCCCTTTATACTGGCTAGTAAGCAGAGTCATGTAATGGCAGGTTATAGTGATTGCTAAGGACCTAGTGTAGTGCAGTAACTAGGGTATATGCAATTAGGTGTATGTAAGTTTATTGAATAGCAAAATGGGCCATCGTGTCCACAGGTACCTAACCGTGTAAGGGCTACAACATGGTGGTGTAGACAGAAGAGGCAGCTGACATGAAAAGGGGTGTGTCAGGGTTTGTGTAAGCACATTGTAGCTCAGCCGCTCTTGTTTGTTCTCAGCTAAGCTACAGTTAAGCAGGGGTGTGTGTCTGAGGCTGCTAAGCTGTGCTTAGCTGGTTAAAGAAATGCTGAGCATGCTTGTGTACAGAGGAGGGCTGTTCCTGTTCAGCAATGTTTACACTAGCTCCACAGGTTTGCACGAAGCACTGTGGGGCTCAGAAGTGGAGGAAATTGAAAAATAAAATAAAAGGAAATAGCTAAAAAAAGGCAATCAGCTATAAATGACTAATAAGCCCTCTGCCACTCACAGTGGGCCATTCAAACCACTCAATAATATAGCTGGCAGGTGGAATATATCATAGTCAGCTAATCACACAGGTTGTATCAGCAGTACACCAGTATAAAGTATGCATACACCCTTCAATCTGATTTTCCCACATACTCTGTACCATTGGCATACACACTTGGGAATTTTAACTGACAAAATGATGGGGGCTGCTGCTGCTTTGCTTCATCTCTACATGCTACAGGCTGAGGGCAGTGATGAGGATGATGCTGACAACCAACCCAGAATGAGGAGGAGAAGAGTGTTCAGACCCAGGGTAACCTTTCAGGGGCTACATGAGCTGGAGATAGTAGACCACTACAGGGTAGACAGGGACATACTACAGCAACTCAACAAACTCTGCCGGCCTCATCTCAGACCAAGAACCAACAGAGAGGAACCCATCTCATTGGAATCAAAGGTATGCATAGCCTTAAGAATGCTAGCTACAGGTACTTTCCAAAGACCTACTTGGGACATCAAGGGGATCTCACAGGCATCTGCATCCAGGGTACTCCACCAGTTCCTGGATGTCATGCTAACACATGCCAGTGAGCACATTTATTTCCCCAACACCTCTGAGGAGATGACCAGCAATATGAGTTTCTTCCACCATGTAGCACACTACCCAGAAGTACTAGGTGCCATAGACTGCACTCATGTGCACATAAAAGCACCATACAGTGTGGAGGTAGAGTCTACGTCAACTGCATGGGCTATCACTCCATCAGCTCCCAGGTCATGTGCAATTCCCAGGGCATTATTATCAATGTGTGTGGTGGCAGCCCTGGCAGTTATCACAACTCCCACATCTGGCATGCCTCACAGCTGTACCAAGCACTTAACAGGGGGGACATCCCGTATGGCCATCTACTGGGGGATGCTGGTTATGCACTGGAATCGTGGTTGATGACACCCTTCAGAAAAACACACACACCCACTGAAGAACGCCATAATGAGGCACACGCACAAACTAAGAACATCGTAGAGTGTGTGTTTGGGCTGCTTCTGTTATGGTTCTGCTGCCTTGGCATATCTGGTGGAGGCCTGCAGTACTCTCCAGCCACATGTGCATACATGTTCATAGTATCTGCCATGTAACACAATATAATCCTGTGGAAACAGCTGTGGCAGGAGCATCATAAGGAAAGGGGGCACAGCCCCCCACCATTGCCAAGGTCCCCACAGGCACTGACACCTCACTCTGACTCTCACACACAGTAAAAAGGATGCCACACACATCACACTACCTGCACCTGGTTCTATATTATATGTTCGAAGTTTGAAAACTTTGAACGTTAAATAATTTAATTTAAATGTTCGAAGTTGCAAACATCGAACATATAATAAAAAATACAAAAAAACAAAAGGAACTTACCTGACTAGTGTAGGCAGGGGGGGCAAGCCCCCCTGCACCCTACATGTGGGGGGCTGCACCACTCACACCCCCTGCTCGTTAAATATAACAACTCCGAGACCACACTATAGTGCGGTAAAGGGAAGATTTCCCTTACTGCACTGTTGTGCGGTCCCAGAGTTGGTATATTTAAAGAGTGGGGGGTGTGGGGGGTGTGGGGGATGCAGGGGGGCATGCCCCATCCCTACAGCCATTAGTTTTGGGTTTGTTTGTTTGTTTGTTTGTTTTACATATTTTCACAGTTTTATAACTTTGAAAATTTAAATTCGGTATTTTAATGTTTGAAGTTATAAAACTTTGAACATATGATATAGACCCCTGTATCTTACCATGTATAGGCTGTGTACTGTGTCCATCTGACAAAGTCAGGCCTGAAGCACAGTCCTCTCAACTGCTGCTGGCACAAGGTAAGTCATTCTTATTAAGAATACATGAATGGGGTAGTAGACTGTGGTAGAGTATGTATGGTATAGCTGCATGTATGCCTGTGAATGGAGTGGGTTACCAGGATAGCAGCAGACAATGGACAGCGATGTGGGACAACAGAAACTCTCTCCCAAATACTGTCTGACCCACAATATGCAGTAGGCCCCAAGCCAGCAAAATCTACTACACTATGTAAGGGACTTACAAACAGTGGGGCAAAGGACAAATGCATGGACATTAATTGCTGGAGTGCCATACATGCTCTAATCCTCTTACAGCAAGAAATATGTACAAAGCCATAAAGAAATGTGGGGCAAAGGCCCAAAAACAGGGGCGAGTTTTCAATATTGTTCTTATAAACATAGAAAGTTGATAGAATAACAACTGTTTCAGTAGCATGAATTGTCTGAAGGGCAAGACGTCTGAAACTCAAATGTCTGTCATTACTTTCTAACTTCAGTCTTTAATGATTTCACTATTATTTGGCACACAACCACAATTCTATAAAAAATGGACCCCAAATATGTAGCAAACATATGCACAGTCTGTGAAGATATGTACAGTTGAGAGGAATGCCCACTTCCCATCAACACACCCATGTTCGCATAGAACTTCAGTAACATTTTTGTTTGTAAGGAGATAGAGCAGGCCACACATACCCAGGACTG